>NW_009186303.1:9038-21635 GCF_000690835.1 Fulmarus glacialis
CAGCACAGAACAGCACAGAACAGTAGTTCTATTACGCAAAAGTCAAGCACAGTTTCCCTGCTCACTGATGGGACTTCATGGGCTTAGAGGGTGAGGAAACGTGCATGAAGCAACTGTTCAAAGTCCTAAAGCTGGCAGAGACCAGGAACCCACCCTGCCATCCTCCTCCCCACTGACCCAGAACGATTCTCATCCCACACTCTGGCTTCATTCCCCACGTAGACTTCAGTTTCCCAACAAGTTTTTAAAATTCTCTGTGCTGGGAGTTGCTTTTCAAACCATAAAAATTGCGGTGACTCGGGTGAATTGGAGCCTGAGACACCATCTCTCCCCTGATGGGTTGAGGTGGTGCGTGCTGTATAGATACGCTCATGCTGATCTCCAAGTGGCAGTGCCCATTTTATGCATTGTGGGCGAATGTGTGATTGCAGGTGTTAATGGAAAGATAACTGTATAGCTTGACTTGGCTTTTTTGGTGCAAAAAGCTATGTATTGTGCACAACTGGCAAATTATTGTTCATTGTGAAGTAACACAGTGGCTTTAACGCAGTCATCGATATGATAGCAGGAGTGCAGGAACAGGTTATCACTATTCAGCTCTCTGGCAAACTTTCCTGACCCTAATTATTAGCTGCTTTATCAATGAATATCTGAGCAATCCCTTTTTTTTTTTTTTTAAATGGAAAATCCAGAATGTAGTCCTTATTGCTGCTGAAAGGAAAATGAGTATGCTGATTACCTGCATGCCAGTTGCTCCATCAGTTCAATGTAGGAAAACAATTACGGTTTGGAAAATTTGCAGTTCATTTGCATTAAGAGAAAAAAAATCTTTATTCAAAGATAATTATTGCTTAAGAACTTGCTACAAAAATACCAATGGATTTTTCTTTTAAAATATTGTTTAATATTCATAATATGTTACACCAAAGAAAAGTACATATACCTGCCTATCTGTCAAAGGTAGGACTCGTGAACAATAGATATTGTTCTACATGGGAAGTGCAAAAAGCTTTACCTAGGATAAGGGTCATTATCATCATTAGTATCATCATTTTATTCCTCCTTAAAGTCTGAAATAAATTGAACTAAGACTTTTCAACAGTTAAGAATCTGAGGGAGTTTAATTAACCCGTTAAAGAAAATTCCACTACAGAGTTTAAGACTGATGAGGAAAAATTTAACTTAATGTATTTTAGTTGATCAAAGCACAATCCATGGAACAAAAGCTTCTGAACATAATTTTTTTAGCCTCCCCTAGACGTTGAAGAGCATTAAGCCTTTAAAAATTATCATTAATGTATGTCAACTCCTCCACTTTCATTTTCTAGTGACTTTGAGCAGATGTAGTTCACATTTATAACCAGCATGATCTTCACCATCTGAACATTCATGATTTTATGAAATAAGACCCTTGAGACATAATGTTTTATTCCTCAGGGCGAGATGTACCCATGAAGTGACTCAGATGGAAAGCTTGTATCTGTTACACTGACTAAACTTTCTCTCTGTGGTGGCACCAAGACTGTCAAATCAGTGGGCGGCGTGGTTTGATTGGCAGTACTGTTTTGAAGGTCGTTTTGCTCAATGTATTCAAAGTGAGACAGATGTGGCTTTTTTTTTCAGTTCTTACTCTGATTAATTGCCTCATTCAATTTCAACTCTATTGCAGTTAAACATTAATTCAGTAGGACTTAATAATGTATTCATTTATGATCTTGCTTGTGCATTAATGACAATGATTTGCTGTTTTTTTAATTATAGGGATCCATGCAATGCGTATTTTACATCCACTTACAGGAAAATGCTATACACTCTTGTTCTTTCATGTCAGATAAATTAAACACTCAAAGAAGTGCTGAAGTACTTTATGAAATATTTCATTCTAAATATTTGCTGCAAAATACGTATTGCTATAGACGCTAGCTTTAAAAACCCTTGGAAAAGATTTGTATATACCTAGGGATTACATCTTTTCATACATTATGTGAGTGATAGTCCTAGGCCTTTACCAAGAGCACACTACAGAAAAAAGTGCATCCTGCGTAATAAGAAAGTGCCTTTGTTTCATTTGAACACTAATTAGGAGGTTTGCTTTGTTTTGGCTTTCTTCTGTTTCAGTTCTTTCCAGTCATTCAGGCACTGGAGGATGAGTGGTTTAATGTGGTTTCTGCATCACGACAATATGCCTTCTAACCACTGGGCATCGCCAGCAGACCCCTCTTTTCCTGTCCCCCAAATACTGTTTTTGAAGTCAGCTCACAAAGAATTTGCTAAGCTTCAAGTGCAACTGCATTGCATCTGCAGTGGCTTTAAGCCTACATGTTTTTTGTATTACTGGGACTTTCCTTGGTCACGTTTCTTATTCCATAAAACATAGCGTAGTACAAAACCAATTTTTGTTCTCTAGGCCTCCACGTCTATTTCTGCATCATAATGGAGATCAAAAGTAAATATTTCCTTGTTTTGTGCCTACTCTTTTGGTACATTTCATCTTTATTGTTACTTCAAACCAAAGGGTAAATAACCACTACATGCAGTCTCTGCTCCCACAGATACGGTTATCCAATCTTACTTAGTACTTACTTAGAATTAGAGCCACACGTCTTCTCTGCCTGGCACTGGGCACGGCTACCTACTGGGATTTTTGTCTCGAGTCAGACATGGCTGGAGCTGAAATATCCTTAGCTGGTTACTAGATTGTGCGTTAACAGTGCTCCTGACTGCTCATATGTGGTTTTCCTATGGTCACATTAATCCTACACATGGTTCCTGCTAGCATAATTACTTAGTGTAGCTTGAAAGGTCTGATCACCTACCGCTAAAATGACACTTTAATGGGGATTACAGTTTTCCAGCTCAAGTGTTCAGTAGCTTTAATTAAGCAGGAAAAGGCCAGATCAGTAGCAGAGTCAACATCTCTCTGTTGGATGGCATTCTGTTTTGATCTCAAGCTGTATATTGGTCCCATGCGAGTGATGTATTGGGATGGTCTTTTTGCTGTAAATTATTTTACATAGTCTGCTCTCTAATAAAAAAAAATACGGATGCTGTGAGCCACATTATTGTTCATCTGCTGCAGGTTTCATTCTTTCCCCCCATCCTGAAGTCCAGTTTCAAAATTTCTGATGAAAGCTAGAGAGGAATTTCCTATTTCTCTCTCTTTTTCCATTCTTCAGCCTGAGGCTACATCTTTTTTTTCCCTTGGACATGTCAAACTAAATATTTTTTTTGTTCTCATTACTGCAGAACTACTCTTGGGAAGATATTTGTTTATGTTCCACTAAGTCATTAGATTTTAAGGTTTTGCTTCAGCAAATATTTATGGGTTCCTGAGCTGAGATATCTCTATATCTCATGAGTTGATGGGAGTATTTCTGGTGACGGTAGAGGGAGGCGGACCAGTGTTTTTCAAATAATTACCAGCTATATCTTTATGTCTTAAATATCTTTATCTATCTGTCTTAAATATCTTCACTGGGGCATTGAATTCTCCTTCTCTCTCTCTTTTATACATTTGTTAATCCACTTGAAATTTAAAGCATTTCTCAGTGTCTCATGGGTTCTTCAGTCTCTGGGCAGTTAGTTTAAACTTCTGCACAGTTTTTTATTTCCTGATCTGGATTGCATTGGGGCATCAACCAGCCTAATCCAGAAATTCTAATTAGCACTTCACATCTTCAAAGCATTGTACAAAAGTGAACTAATCATATATTAATCACGCTGAATTTTATGTTGGCTTATGTGTTCTCTCTCATGTGCTGTGCATTACAACCTGTCATATTATGAGCCATAGTATTTGAGAGATGAATCCAAGCTCTTCAGCTTTGTGTTCCTCAGAAGAAAGGCAATTGTCTAAAAATAGCTCCTAGTCCTTTTCTTCATTGTCTTCAACATTTGGTACTATCATTAGTCATTTGAAAAATTACTATCCTTATTTCTATGGATTGGCCAATGATGATTGCCCTAATCTGTTTACTCTGATTTCTGCTTATTCTGATTGTTGATTCACTTAGCTGTTTTCTGTCATTATGTGGGTTCTGGAGTTGCTAAATAGCATGCAGTATTGGTTTAATTTAAAAAAAAAAAAAGTGTAGTGTTCATGCCAAAACTGGTGATTTTTCTTCACTAAGACCATTTAATTAATTTGGAATCTCCCTCTCTTTCCTTGCTATTTGTTACCAAATGAAATAGTAAGAAGTTGTTAGGATACCAATAGTGGGTGATTTAATGAGCGCATTAGCACTGTGCTGGGGCTGTCTGTTATAAATGTGACCCTGTTGCTAGTGCAATGGTTCTGATTCACATCTTGTCAGGTGTGACCTAACGACAGGATCTACTAAAAATAAAACCACAGTAGGTTTATTTTTAATAGTCACTCCTTGAGGAAAATAAGCAAATTTAATCGTGAGGAAAATTAGCAAGAGAGCATCTAATAAAGTGTCCTGCTCTCACACTGCGGGTAAAGATTTAGAACCCTATGGGTCCTATGGGATGTGAGCTCCATCACTTCCCACCATCTACAGCTCATTGCAAAAGCTGTGCCCAGGTGATTTCCAGACTTCAGACAGATCCTGGTGGAGCAGTGTTAAACACCATGGGTCGCTAATGAGCAGTAGAGCATTTGAGGTGCCAGGGTGTTTGGTAGGTGGTTCAGGATCCTGTAGGTTTTCAGGTTGCTGAGCATTATAGAAACTTGTAATTCACACTGGCTGTGCTCAGAGGATTATTTCTGGTCTGAACCTCTATTAACTCTAGCATGATGTAATTTGCTTAGACATTACCATGCTAATTACATGTTAACTTTCCATACTTACCGTGTACTATACCTCCCAGAGGAAAATACTGTATTCAGAAAAAAAAAGATTTAGAGTTCATACACTTAAAAGAATGCATAAAACTTTGGCAGGAACAGAATATTAAAGTGATAGATCTTCCTAATAACCAAAATAAGCAGTGTTGTGTTGTTGCTGTAGGAATTTTTCAGTCAACCTTGGTTAGTTATTTGAAATATGTTATGATGATGGTTCCCACTCAGGTATTTCATTTGTTTGTTTTTTAGCATGGAAAACTTCTGAGAACAGATTGTGCTGAAAACTTTTGTGAACTAATTGCAGAAAGTACAAAAACTTGTGTGTGGACTAAAGTTACAAATGCACTTACACTTTAAAGCAAAATATAGTTTTTGTTGGAATTTAATGGCTTAGTAGTGCCTTTCTTGACATTACATTAAATTAGATCAATACAGTAAGTGGGAAATACACCACACTGTGCATTTATCATGCACGTCATTGTCCTTAGAGGTCATCAGATAAGCAAATAAGAAAGTGATTTCTCATTTCTTATTTTCAATGAGCAATTACTAGTAATGTTGAAGTATATTATGCATCATTACTTGTTCAGTGTCCTTTATTAAAAAAAGAGAAGTGTAGAGGTTTAATGAAAGGTTTTTAGCTAACCAGAAAGTTGTAGAAATAGAGGGAACTCACTTCAAGCAAATTTTTAATGAAAAGTATTATTACACATTTTCTTCATCAGTTCTTAGTAGTGTATTCTCAAAATAGGACTGTGTGATGAAAGACGCATCATTACTATCCTTCAAGAGTCAAGAAAATGGAGGCACAGAATCACACAGCAAATTGTTGTTCAAGTTAGGAAGTCAACTCAGTCCTTGCTTGCACTCTTGTCTTCTAACCACTTTACTGCTTTCAAAACCTCCAGTGTATGAGCAGCAGTGAGAAAGAAGTAGTGAATGTTACCAGTAACATCTGTAATAAAATTGATAGGAACTATTTTATTAACTTCTGGTGCAGTACAGGAGAACCTCTGTACTGTCGCTGGTGGAGGAACAGCCAGGGTAAAGAAGCAAACATCTAGCAAAGGTGGCTTATGTGCAGAGCAATGTCTTGTTCTGCTTCACTAATGGTAGCTATGGCAACCTCAGGACATTAACTTATGCAGTGATTGCAAGCCGTGAGCATCAAAGCAAGTAATTAGGGAGACAAATGGGAAGTCTTGATGGATTCTTCCATCAAGATCAAAGCTTTATATAAGTTTTTCATTAATTTGGGAACAAGCACTGAGATTATTTGTATGTTCTGTTAGGCTATCAATGAAAACTGGGACCAAAGCTGTATTGTTTTGTATCTTTTCAAGGAAGGGCCACTCAACTCAGTCAAAAACTTTTTTAATAGCAGTGATAGTAAATCAGGAGTGCAGTAGTTGAATCAGGCCATTGGAGTATTCAGCACACTCCTAGATGTTTTCAGCAGAAATACAATTGTGCTAAACTTAGGTTCTCCTCATCATTACCAGGAACATTAACTGTAACTCAAAAACTTTAAGAATGCAGTATTTAATCCATGATATGTGCTTCTAAGGATTCATAGGATTAGGGGATTCGGTCTCAATATCTTCAAATCAAGAATGGAGAGTTGCTGGTTGAAATTTAATGACCTGTGCTATACAGATGCTCTGAACTGATGGTCTGGGGTCCCTTCTGGCTTTATACTCTAGCTGTCTTTGTTAACGAAAGAGACCGGACAGCGTAAACCCTGTGGACAGTATGAAGTCCTCAAATAATAGGGGAGATGATAAATTGTCTGAAGCAACAATGAGTAATTGTAATGTAGATCTTTGCGCAAACCTTTGGATGGGCAAGTTCTCTCTATATAGGGAGTTGAGAGTGAATTTGCAAATACGACTTTTCCTATTTTCCCCCAGCTGCAAGCATTTCAATAACCAGAGGCCATACTTCGCTATTTCCAAGATTTGCTTTTCTGAAAGGTAACTTACCTAAATTGGGCAGGAGTTTTCCAAATCAGTGAAACTTCCACAGCACTTCATTGAGTATAGAGCTTCATGTTGGATGCAGCAATAGTCCCTAGAGCATCAATAACTTCGTTTCGTTGGGATTTTGAGGCAGGCATTAATATTTGGGTTGGGCTTTCATTTTTAATTGATGAGGGAGAAGACTATCTGCCTTTCTTTCCTTCTTAATAACGCAAACTTCTCTTTAGTAACTTCAAACACCCCAATTCTTCAGTTAAAGGCGAATTAAGTTTTCCTGTATTTCAAATTAGCTCTCTGAGGGTGGCATCAGCTCTGTTTCTTTTATGTTTAAGTCCCAGTTCTTTAATCTGTTTCTAATACATTCTGTTCAGCAATTTTGCATTTCTGTTTTAGTGGAAGCAATGCTGATTAATTCCTTCTTATGACATCTGTGGCCGCATCCTAGATTAAACCTACTCTAATACAGAGCCTATCATTAAGTGTTAAATATTCTTGCAAGGCTACTTAAATTAGATTCAACATCGGTGGATCATTTAGTAGAGAGTCGTTAATTCTCCATCTTACGGCAAGGCCACATTCTGGTGATGCTTTTAATCACAAGATTATTGAGGTATGATTTGAAAGGGATATGCTGCCCATATTTTGCCTTTGGGCAAATTATGAAAGGTCAAGTTGCCAAGGAAACAGAACTAAGATAACATTACTAATTCCTGAGTCCAAGAGTTGTCTTTCCTGATCATATCATTTGCTCAACATACATGCTTAGAAAAGATACCAGCTAACAGTATCTCTGCCATTTAGTTCCACAGAAAATGGCTTTATAATTCTTGCTCTTCTAGCTAGTGTTCATAGTGATGACAAGGTTCACCAGAATACTTTGCCTCTATAGAACTCACAGATTGGTTGGTTTGATGGTTTACAGATATGGTAAACATTATTCCTAATTTACAGAAGGGAAAAGAAGGAGGGGAAGGGTTAGGATTTACACATTCAAAGGTAGCTGCAAACTTAAGATTTTGCCAGTTTTGACAGTCTAATTTACAGCTCTTTAGAGAATCCTGATGTTCATAAAGTGAAGACCAGTTGATAACACAACTTCATTAAGGCACTTCAAGTTCAACACTCAGAATCACAAAGCCCCGAAATCTTTCTTCTGGTCACAAGTCAGGCCAGTGGCAGAGCCAGACAGAGCGCTCCAGTATTTGCTGCTATCCAGACTGTCATGCTTCCTCTTTTTCTATTATTTTCTTTTTTCATTTCCTTCCTGGTGGAAGGCAGTAGTATAGGATTGGCTCCAGTGCAGGAAAACCTGTATGGAGCAGTAGCATGCTATGATGAGTCTCTTCCTGCCTCTTCCTCCCTTCCATCCGTATATATTTGTGTGTCTTAACATGTGTGTGTCTTTGTGTCCAATTCCTTGTCCTTCCTTTAGACAACTCATGAAAAAGGAATAATTTTATTCCCTGAAGTATCAGCATCTGAGATTGTGGTAGATTCTATCCTTAAATTTCCGTTCTGAACTGGGCTGTGTCGTAGGGCACTGCATAATGAATACGACCCTGCCAATCAAGACACTCTGTTTTATATCACTTATTACTAAATTGAAAATGGTGTTTTACTACAGCAATAAAGAGCTGGTACAGCATGAGGTACATTTTTATACAACTCTATGAACTTTGTCATTGAAAACATTATAGCCTTGAATTTGAGAGCACAGTGGAAGGCAATATAATTTGATTACCTATATTAATCAAGTAGAGTACAACATATAAAACCAGTAATGCATAAGTCTGACTGGAGCCAGATAACCCTCTTGTGCATCTTAGAAAGATTTATTTTCAGTAATATAATTCATTTGACATGAAAGTATCATAATTGCAGTTGCTAGGAAGGATTTCTTTCTTTTTTAGGGAAGAAAACTATCATGCTTTCAAGAGCAGCTTGTTCTTTTAAAGCTCTGCTTACTGAAAATTGAAAACAAAGATTTGTTTTTGTAATTGTGGCCATTTTTCATTAGCCAGCTGAGCTAACAAAGTGGTTTGTTTTGAATGCTATTTCTGCTTCATAAACAAAAGTGTGTTAAGTGTGAATTTAAAAGAATTTTTTTTAATGTACATTGATTAGCCTGAGACCCTGTCATTCTCGACCTGTGCTGCTAAAAGCTGGCCAGAAGCTCTTGAGCTTTCAGTTATCTGTGCAAGTACTTTGCATAAATGCTGAGGAGAACCTTCCCACACTTTAGCTCCATGAAAAGGCTTTAAAGCATATTTAAAGACACCTAATTACTGAGCAGTCCATGAAAACCCCTCTTGTTATTATATGTGCAGTAGTGACACATACTAATAATAGCATTATCATGAGTTGCTATTTATTCATTTTATTGCTACATGTGGCTGCAAACCACACGTGAGTTGGCTGGTGTATCACAGCTGATACAGCAAAAATCACAAGTGAAAAAAGAACTACTGGCTGTGCCGCACCTCCCGTTGGAGCAAGAAGACCTGTGTACTTCATAGTGCCAGTGCACACAAACTCAGAGGAGTTAAAACATCATGGTCAAGGTATTTTCCAGTTTTTCAAACAGATTTCACATTCACCTTTGTTCATAATAACCTGTTGGAAAATGAGAAGTTTCTATAATTCAAAGTACTCGCACTCTGTGACAAAAACATAATAATTTGTTCCATCTAATTATTAGCAGTTTTATCGTCATGCTAATAATAATAGTTACTGATTAAAGGTAATAGAGTTCATTCCCACAGAGACAATGTTTGTAGTCCCATCTCATTATTGGTCCACAGTGCAATAAGTTGTTTTTTCCATTCTTGCTCTTCAGTATTCTTTCCTCTTATTTCCCCTCCTGTTGAGATGTTTCTTCTTTCTTTTATTCTCTAATCGCTCCAGTCTGGATTAGCCATTACTACTGAGGAAAGACTTGAACGTGTTGGAGCTTCTATTCATAAATGACATCTATCCACGCAACTGAGCATTTCCACATCAGTTCTGGAAGAAAAATATAAATAAAAAAATCTGTAGTGACAACAGAAAGGTTAAATGCCCTCGAGCCTGTTCAGAAAGTTTCAGGATAGTTTAGCTAGGGATACTTGCATTCCCATCTTTCAACATGTACTGCCAGCCCTTGTCTTGATCTTTGAGGTCAGTGCTGGTCAAACTACCTTTGCAGTCTGAAAGCAGAACAGTGAGGTAGGAGGCTCCATCTTGTAAACCATTACGTTTACATCAATCATTGACATTTTGGGGACTGACAAGAACAAATGAGTATCTAGGGGGGTTGGAAGAGAGTAGCAGATATACTAAGGTAGTGGGGAGCCTTTACAATTTCACCTGAAATAGCAAATATATTTTTTTAAAATTGCTTAATGTTTAAAGGTTTGTCATTTAGTGGTCCAAAGAAGTATTTTCCAGGTAATGGCATAGGCCTTGAAGCTTCTATATTTAGCTTTGTCAAGGCATAATTCTGTAAGACTGAATAATCAACGACGTTATTTTCTTACCGAATTAGCTTGCAGCCTCTGCTATATTCCTTAGATTATATTGAAGGCACCCAAATGTATGCCCTAGGCAATGCTTGTCCTTCACTTCCAAGACTTACCTACTGTAATATTTTTAAGATCTAAATGGAACAAAAGGAAAAAAAAAGATTTAATTTGCATTGTATTAAAGTTAATGACTACTGCTGGAGATTTTCGGGGGGAGGTGTGTTTTTAGTTTTCGTATTTTAAATCTTTTTTATTTCTATCTTGGTGAATTTCTTTGTTCCAGGGTAGCTTGCCTGTGGCAAATGGGACTTCTATCCCTCAAGGTTTATTTTAAAAGCAGTGGCTGAAATCTGCAAGCATATGCTCTGAGAGTTTTCTTGGAGGAATAGGTCTTCTGTAGATGTCTCAATTCTTGTGCTAAATCTTTTACCAGATACGAATTTTAATGTTCAATAATGCAAACATTAACGGTAGCTGTTGTAAGCTTTATATTTTTTAGCCACAACAACATAAACCTTGCTAAGAGTTAAATAGCAGTGGAATTAAATAATATTAATTATTCTATTAATTATATATAAGTATTGTAAATCTTGTCCCTGACAGCAACAGGGACTTCCCTTCTTAGTGGCTAAAGGCATTCAACAAAACAAAGCAGCTGATTCACATAACCTTCCTATATTCGTTAAGTTAAAAATGAACTGTACTTCATTTTAATGTATGTTGAGAACACAGTAGGTGCTTTAGATTGTTTTCCAAGTCCAAAGTTCCAAATTGAATCGTGTGCTAAAATATTACATATAGCATCACAGTGGTGTGTTTCAAGGTGTGTAGCCTGTCACCCGTGCTTCACCCCAGCTGAATTCAAATTGGCTTCAGCACACTCATCCTGCCAGGTCCAGGATAAATGGTTACAAGGCACAGAGGAGATTTGCCTTCATACCTAAATGATGCCAGCTCTGATTCAGAAATTAATCCCCACTTCTGAGTGTTCATGTTAGAAATTTTTGGGTGTCCAGCTTGCATTTGAATGGAAGAATCTGTGATATACTTTAGAGTCATCAGGTGGATGTCTTCATGCATAGCCTGGTATGTTCTTTTATCGCTGCACCATTTGGACTTACAGAGAGAAGTAAGAAAGAAGGAAATTGCCAGCATGAGAAGAAGTTTGTGTGTGTGTGTGCATAAAAAAAACAAATAAACATTCATGTGAATCAGCTCTAACAAACCACAGGAAGTTTCATAACCAGAAATCATCACCCTCATTCTGGAGGGCGACTGTTATTAAGCAGGATACTAAGGTATTAAGAAATGCCTTTCCTCCTGAGTTCCGTGCTGAAATCCCCTCTAACAGCTTCCTGCAGCTAATGATGGTTCTGCACCGAGGGAAGACAGCCATGCATGTTCTCCACTAAATAAATATGTAAATGAAACTTCCAAACAGAGTCACATACCATGGAGTCAGAGAGCTGAGAATAACTAAATGCTTTCCATTAGAGCAGGGGTACTTTAACAAATCCTGTTATTTTGTAGTGGCCGAGTACATTTTGGTGACTCCATAGTGACGTGGACATGGCATAGCAACGGACTAGATTTACAGTCCAAATAGAAGAGGAAAACTGATGTTTATAGTAAGTGAGGAATTACTAGACAGATCATTATGGTTAAAGTGGCTTTTGGCTATGTCCATATTAAGTCCTAAACTCCTCCTTAATTTTAAGGAAAGCTTATAACCCCCCTCCAAACTGCAGCAGCCTCTAATTGTTGTAAATAATGGCTTTAAGCCACTTTTCTTCTGTTGGACATAGCCTGTCTAGGCATCCTTGCATTAAACAAAATGAGAGTTACTCTGTGCTGTGAGTCACTGCAAATACTGTCTTGGTTTCTGCTCCTCCCTGGAGAGCATGAGGGACCAAAGCAGCTGGGGCAGGGGGCTCCAGGTAACTCCAAGCCAGGAGGCTCATGGTAAAGGGGAGGCAGCAAGGCAAGATGTCTCTTGCAAGCAAATGGCATTAGTCATAGCTTAAAACTGTAGAATAAGAAAGTAATGGATGTTTCTCTGGTTCTTTAGTGAAAGCCCATATATAGCACTGAAGCTGTAATGTCTCCAAGAGCGTCTGTCTGATGAAAAGAAAATGAGTGACGGGTGACACGATGCCCAAGCGAGGGGAGAATGAAAAGAACTTGTGAGCACTTCAGAAGTGTCGTGGTTTAATGCCAGACAGCAACTAAGCCCCACCCAGCCGCTCGCTCACTTCCCCCCCGGTGGGATGGGGGAGAGAATCGGAAGGGTAAAAGTGAGAAAACTCAC
>NW_009186303.1:21969-44773 GCF_000690835.1 Fulmarus glacialis
CAGGAACTAAACCATCCCTGTGTTATCAACACTGTTCCCAGCACAAATCCAAAACATAGCCCCATACTAGCTTCTGTGAAGAAAATTAACTCTATCCCAGCCAAAACCAACCCAAGAGGAGAAGCAAACTGCATCTCTTTTCTTGTCAGAGTCTCTTCCATTTCGTAAATGCGTGAAATGCAGTGTCAGCCATTCAACTTACATGCACTGTCCTTTCAATTACCCAAGCATGTCTCTAGGATCGCACCACCGGAGCTGTGTGGAAATGAGTGGAAATAGGAAAGAGGTGAAAAAGTTTCAGTTCATTATTTGTGTGGTTCTTGCAAATGCGGGGCTAAATTTGGCCCATAATTCACATTACTCCTTGGTATAATCATAGGCATTACAAGTGAAAATGACCTCTTGCATTGTCCGATCTCTCTCTTTCTTGGCAAATATGGGCTGAAATTAAGCATAAGATTGCATATAGGCGGCTGGCTGTCTTTGGGTTTCCCAAAGCATCCATCCCAAGGGTACCAAAATTCTGCAACCATGGTTGTAATGAGTCAATCACAATCAGTAAATTGACTTCAAGGCAGATACATCAACCTACCGTTAAATCCTTAGATGAGTCCAAATAGTGGGAGAGAGGGAGAGAGAGAGATTACATATTGAAGGAGATATATTATATGGAGATAGATAAATAGATAGATAGATCTACTTTTTTCTAACCATAGAATAGAATAGATTGATTCTCAAAAAGACATCATTAAATCATCCAAAAATTATGGAAGAGCATTATACTGGTATATTAAGGCTAAAGTAGGAGGTGTAATATGGTAAACGAGCCAGAAAGCCTCTCTTGAATGTGGTACAAACATTGCTGTGTAGATGGCATTGGATGCTGACTTTTCTATTTTTAGTCAGTGTGGCTTTATTAAACGCTTATGTAGCAACATTCATCTGTGTAGGCTCCAGTGAAAGACTGCATTATGGAAAGGTATTTCTACCTTTCCTATGGGGGGGAAGGGCAGGGATGTGGGAAACTTAAGAGAAATCTGGTGCTCTTAGAGCTTTTTCAAGATGGATCAGTCACTCTCTCCCGTGAAGTAGGTCATTTTTAGACTTGGCTTGAAAGTAGGCAGCTGTAGATCTTACTTTGTAGATCTCAGGGATTAATTTGTGATTATCCCTTTTTTCCTAAAAGTGCTTTCCTGTATATAGGTGTAATAATAAAGAAACCATTTTCAGCATAAAAGATGTGCTTGTCAAACCACAGCAATGATTTTCCAGTTGCTGCCTTTTTCAGTTGTGCAGCCTTCTAATATTTCTGCTTGAATTCTTTCACGACAGAAGCAAATGAAAATTACACCGTGGTTTTTAGGTCTCTGTTCCCTGATTTTTGCTTGTCATGTCATGAACTTCTTCGAAGCAGTGAAATGGCAGCCCATCTCCCTGAGAGCTCCAGACAGATTTCTAAAGTTGTCTTGTTAACAGCTTGTCAGAAACCTACATTTCAGTCTCGCTGAGTTTATATCATGCAAAAAAAAAAAAAAAAAGTTGCTGGAAATTATGATTTTTACAGGTTCTGACATTTTTCTAAAGAACTGAAATGCTCAAGGCTGCTGTCTCCCTTAACAGGCTGTGCTGTTTTGGGTAATATTCTGCGTTGCATCAACTGAACATCAGAGCAACATCCAGTTTCTTCCCTTTAACGTGTTCTTTGAATTATTTAAGGTGTTTTGATGTTGGCTAGAATTTGTAACAAAGTCCTCCAGCTTTTATCCTAAAATATCAAAAAGGTTGAGATTTTTTCCTTCCCCCCCTCCCTTTTCTCCCTCTTCCTTAGCCCTTCCTCCCTCCCCCCTCCCGCTTTTAATAGATCCTTGCATGGATCATCAGGGGACTTTCTTTTATGTTGTACAGCATGAAATGACTTAGTCAGGGTCTTCCTGATTAATTTATGAGTGCTAAGGAAAAGGGAAGGGGGGAAAAAACAGTCCTTGAGGGATTGACCCTAAACTGCAGCAGATCAACTCAATTTTATGGAATGAAAAGAGACTTAAACAGTATTTTTAGCGTCGGTTCCTCGACCCGCAGAGGTAGGGAAGCTCCCTGTGTCTGGCAGGCTGAAGCAGGATGAGAGGTACCCGTCTCTCCGGGCAGCTGATGGAGTGGAGTTCGGCTCTTCAGAGGCACCGAGCGCTTTTAGAGTTAAAGCTGTGGCAGATTGGTGGATTAATGTGCTCTGCCTCCAAGGGACAAATGCTGGTTTTTTTTTTTCCTTCTTTTTCCCTCCCCCTTGCTCCCTCCTTCCCTGCTCTGGGCTTGCAGACGACAGCTGTTGGTCACTTAACAAAATGTCCTCTTGATTGCTGCTTCACAACAGGGGCCCCCTCAGACCAAACAGCACATAGCCCGTACAATGCATCACTGCCCCTCAAAATTAGTTATAGTGCTCAGGGCTATTCTCGGCTGCCATAGCTAATACTCTCTTGCTGTTCTTCCCTCTCCCCCTCGCCCTCCCCCTCCGCAGACAAAGGCTCAGCCTATACATCTGTAGTGCTCATAACCTCCCCCTTCCCCCAGCCAAATGCTGAGGAGAGAAAGGGGAAGAAAAAAAAAAAAATTGCTGCCCTGAGGCTCAATCTGTTTCTTACAGCTCTACCCCGGCACTTGGAAGCCTGAGCTGGTCTAGCCATAGGGAGGCCCTGACTCATTTCATCAAACTGTCAGGGAGGCAGTGGAGCTAAGAGGACTCTGCTGCCTGGGGCAAGTTCAAGTCAACATTCGATTTCCGTCCTCCCCCCGGCCCCCGCCTTTTGCTTGGACACTTTCTGCGCTCTGGATCTAAACTTCTCCCCGAGCTGCAGCAGCTCGCAGCTTCTTGCCAGGAGGAAGGGCTTGTGGGACCTTATAAAGGACACAGTGGCAAAATTGCTGCAATAAATCAGTGGCCCTCTGACACTTGGCGGTAGCTTAATGTTTTGGCACTTTCTTTCCTGTGTATGCCTCAAGTCCCATTAGCAGGCTTTTCTGTCAGTCTGGCTCATGATAAAACTCTCTCTTCCTATCATCTTAAGCAAGCCCCTGCAGACATGAATCCGATGCCAGACTTAATAGGAAACAACACCCTCCCCCTGCACACACAAGCGCACATCCATACGTGCTGCTGCTGCTGCGAGCTGCTCCCGGGAAGTTAGCTCAGAGGACAGGGAGAGGGGGAGGGCTCTTAAAAATAGACTTGACTTTACTTCTTCCTTTAAAAGAAACATTAACAAATGGGGATTTAAGCCTAATGCTTCCCCGAGCCTTGCTATTAAAAGAAAATTCAGTAACTAAATACGGTTGGAAATAATAAGATAGCAGTAACATGGCCATCCTCTGGGACTGTGTGAGTGGGTGCGCGAGCTCCGAAGGTGTCTACACTGTTCGTATATTTTATGCAACTTTTTACACATATATTCTACCCTGCCAGCTTGCATTGTAATATTACAGACTGTGTATTTAATATTTTTGCCTCCTCTTCTCTCAGCTGTACACTTCCCCAGACAATTTTAGTTGCAGGTAGACTGGTTAGATTACATGTCCCTCCGGGCTGGGATCTGTTTTTTCACACGGCTAGCTTAGATGTCTATCACCCTCTGCTTAATCATAATATAAATAATATCTGTAGGTATGTGTGTTTGCATGCAAAGAAAAAACAAGCCTTTCTGTCAGCTGTTTGGGCAGGAACCTGTAATTTCTGTGCTGTATAGTGTCTGGCACAATGGGGCCCTATAGCCTTGAGGCTGTGTAGGCACTACTGAGATCATAAACCTCTGGTTTGGAGTGGAATAGCAGATACCGCGTTTATGTGAATAAGCTGAGGTGACTTCTGTGCAATTCTCAAAAGCTTGGAGGATGTGGCCCCATTTCAGATAACAGAGTGTTTCTCTACACCGAACTGATGACATAACCACCCAAGTGTTGCCAATCTTGTTGCAGCCTTGCGAGACTTGGGTTGTTTTTGTTTTTGTTTCTTGGAGCTCTCATTCCTGGCATGAGGCCGTTTATGTGGTATCTGATTTCATGTTAATCAATGTAGCACTTTTATTATGTGAAGAAAAACTGGGTGATCTGGAAGTTAAAATGTTGGGTGTAAGAAAAAAGTCAAAGGATGTTTTCATGATTCTTAAACTCACCAGAAAACATCCAGAATCACAGTACAAACAATTTTAATATAGATTGCAAGGAGCCCGGTGCCAGTGGAGGTGTCCCGGAGCACAGAGCCTATATGCTGCTTCTGTGGATGCTGCTTTTTTGGAAAAATCTGTGCATAGCTCATTCCAGGCCTGCTCCTCTTCTGCACTCAAAAAACCTAAACTTACATGACTAAAACACTCTGTAGCTGTGCTAATTGCCTGAATGCTGTGGTAAAGCCAGCAATGACACTACTGAACATGTCTGACTCTAGGTCCACCAGAAAACCTTTGTAGCAGAGATCTAGCTTTATTTGCAGTGACACAAACCTCTGCAGTATCCATAGCTGTTATGTGGAGTGATCTGATTTATGCTTGTACGTCATTACCGCAGCAGGTAATGTTCATATTTCCCATTTCAACCTTAGCTTGTTTGGGATGGGGAGGAGTTAGAGGTTTATTTTCAATTCAGGGCGGGCAGGTGTGCTACTGGTGGCATCTACGTCTCTGTGGTAAGAGGAGGCCCTTCTCCAAACAGGCTGTTGCCTGTGTTTTACGGTATAGCCACAAGTCCATCTTTCTCCCCTGTTGAAATGATTTGTACAAGCAAGTGCTGGAACGTGTTGTAACTCCTTGCCTGGTGGGAAAGGCATGATGGAGGGGGGCCTTGAAATGTGAATGTCCACCTCAGCCATCAGAAAAAAAGAAGCCACGGGGCCTGCTCTACGCATATGGGAGCTCTGTCTCTGATTCCTCAGGTCTTTCGGGTGCAACAGGGGAACAGGTGGGATAGAAGGAGTGGTGGAATTGCTGCAGTTGCTTAGGTGGAGATTAGGAAAGCACCAGCTTTTCTGACTGTTTCACCCCCTACTTCATCCAGAGCCTGAACCTTCATCCGGAGCACAGTCCATTGGCAGCAGCAACCAGATTGTGCCCTGTCCTGGTGAAGCCATGGCCGGTTCGGCAGAGTCTTTTTGACGCTGGGTCTTCACGGGTGGAGGGCTCACATCTGCAAAACTTGCATCTTCCTCCGTGGGGCAGAAGGGGGAAGAAGGAGGGAGGGACAAGGCCTTTTTACGGCGCACTGAGCCGATTCTGCCTGAATTATGTGTTGTTTCTGCTTAACTTTACCTCACGGGAGGCTTTTTCCGACTGGAATCTGTCAGTGCAAAAAATTGTTTCCAAAAAGCGACACAATTAGGGGTCGGCTTTGCAAACATTCTTGGTGGAATTGAGAGGCAATTGGCACAACCCAGTGAATAATCCTTTTAGGAGCCTTTATGAACCCAGCACAATGGCTGTTTACAGTTTCGCTTATAGACCAGGAGTGTTAACAGGCCTTTAGAAAAATCCAGGTAATTGAAGCTTTTGTCTTTCAATGAGCCCCCGTAGCTGTCAACAGTTGCCATTCTCCACATTTTCTTTAACTTTTTTGTTTTGACAAGGGCTTTTGTCCCTCCGACAACAGCTGCGTGGGAGGTGAGCGCGGCCGGGTGGCGGAGGAGCCGGCGCAGCCTTGGCCTGCTCGGCCTTCGTAGGGGAGCGCTACCGGCCTCCTCCTCACCGGGCCAGAGTGAGCTGTCTTTTAAGATACAGAAAGTCCTCTGGGTCAAACCAAAGTTTCTCCTATGACTTCATCATTCATTTCAACATCCCGGCGATGCAGTGCACCAGCCTCGGTCTCTCTTTGTCGACCCAGGGCTTTGCAGGGGTGGGCGGCGGAGGAGAGCGGGTGCGCAGAGACTGCAGGCTGTTACCACAGAAACTGAACCAGCCCATTGAAGTCATGTTTTTTAACACCCCCCCCGAAGGGAAGGGGTCAACAGTGGTTCTGTTTTTCACAGATCTCTCCGGGCGAGTTTGGTTTTGCTGTCGTCGTTTTTTTCGGTGCCGTTGCATGTTCAGCAGCCTGTGGGTTCCTGTTTCTCGATGCGAATGTGGGAGCCTGTTTCTTTAAAATAAAAAGAAGACGTAAGTGAATTCTGAAGCCTGGGGGCTTTTTCCACCAAAGCTGGCTGTGTTTTCTTCAGGAGTCGGTGGGAGATTGACATGGCTTGGTAGCCATGAGTCTCAAGCTCTCCATTTTCCAGGATGCCGTATGTTAAGCAGAAGTTCGAATTTTATAAATAATGGTGTGTTAATTCTTCCCCCACAATCTCTCATCATGTAGCCTGCTTAGTAGCTTTGGGTCAGTTTGGGACTTCATTCTCACGTGGATTAAGATGTGGTATTTTGGTGGTTTGAAAGCCACGTGGTAGGAATCGATACAGGGACAGTTTGTGTGCATGAGTGAGTCCTAGGCGGCCGGGAGAGGCAGGAGAGGACAGCTATTTCATAAGGCAAACAAGAAATTATGCAACTTGCTGTCAGAAATACGGTTTTTAAAGCACCCGTCTTGCAGTCGCAGCTGCACGGTGGGCTCCGTGTCTAAACAGAGCCGCATTCGCGTGTGGATCTGCATCCACGGCCCCGCTGGCTTCTTCAGTTGCATGACTGATGCGGTCATGATTAAAGTAAGGAAGATGTAAGCTAAAATGAAACAAAATTCTTTGCTGTCCTTTCCATTTTAAAAACAATTAATTATGGAGTAGTTACAGATCCTGAACAGGGAAAAATGTATCCTCAGAGAGCAGATGTTTGCTTCATTCTTATGTCTGTTTATAAAATTTAGCATGTGGATTTTGATGGTTCACTGGCTTTTTGCAACTTTCACTTATCTACATGAGACAAAGTTGCATGTTGGTACAAAGCAAAATTAGGCATCTAAATAAAGCAATTCTGCACCTTTTAGTAATGCAAACCATCTGTAGTAGGTTTTTAGACTCATTATAGGCGTACAAATTTTTGAGGTCATTTTCAACCAGAAAAAGCCTGTCCTCTTTTTTAAAAATATCATAATGCAGTAAGAAATAGGAAGACAAGTTTTGTTACAAAAACAGAGGGCAAGACTAAAATACTACATTGTATTTGAATAATAATGGTTACTAAAGTTCCCAAAAATTGTTTACATCTGCTCTCAAATATTTTTAAGCTAAATTTATTAAGGTTTACAGTACTGCGGTTTTATTAAACCAGGGCTCATAGGCAAAAGTGTCTGAGTTTTAATGGTAATTTTGAATGTTTTCTGGTCAATATATTTCTGAGTTTAATTTATTTGATTTTTTTGTTACTACAGTGTATCATTCTTCAAGTCCCTGTAAGAATTAAAATTTGTATTGATGTTGCCTAAGCATACAATTTTAAGCAACACAGGGCTGAGTGTACTAACTAATTTTTATGCCATTTTTGTGATAGGTGTAATTCCATTGTAACATGCTTTTAGTCAACCTGCTTTAGCAGGTTGAATCACATCATCAGAATATTTTGCCTCTAAAATATAAGCGTGCAGGTTGAATGAGCACAATGATTAAAATGGTGACTTAGGATACTTTAGCATAGACCAGGTTTAAAGGGTGAAATAACGTGGTCTTCGTGACCCACTCAATTATGCTAGTAATTTGGGGGAATGCACACTCCCTGTAGCATTCTGACTTGATTTCAGCCCCCCGGGTGGAGGTGAAAGGCTTCCCTGGAGTCAGCCGGAGTTTCTCAGGAGCATGTAAATAATAACAAGTGTACTGCTGTGACTGCATCTTCCCCCACCCCCCCACCTTGTTTTTGATGAATGTGTTGCTTTGTCAGCGTGAATTAGCACTGTCTTGAGCAAGCACAAATGCAGCAGGTACTGGGGCAGCCTTTGGCGAGCAAACCTGTTTCAGCGTGTCTCAGTGGTGATGGACAATTAGTCCTATTCCAGGCTCAGAGCAGAGACTTCTAATTGTCTGTGGTTACATGGCATGGGTTTGGGAGAGTCAGCAAATAGCTGATGATGATGATTTATCAGGACTGATATTACTTTTGGTCTGAATGTCTGGTTTGTGAAAAACCAGAAATTCTATTTCCTATAATAATTTTCATAAAGCTCAGTGACAGAATAGAAGTCCCTTAAAAAGGCTTACAAACAGCTTACGGGAAAGTATTTGCTAAAGACGTGGCTATCTCATGTTCTTGCCTTCCATGCACAAAGTAATTGGTTAGGGCTTAATGCAGTCTGCTGGTATTAACACTGGTTATTCCCATAGGACTTGCCCACCCACTGCTCCCCGGCCCCTGCAGAGCAGTGTCCTGCCTTCCTGTAGTGTCTTCCTTTTTTGCTTCAGGTTCTTTTTTTCCCAGAATGGTTACAGATACAATTAGATCTGTGCATGTCCTTCTAAACAGTTGGATTTCTCAGTGAAAAAAGTGCTGTGGATCAGGTGGGGCAGTGTAAAATGGTTTCATTTTGAAAGAAAAAGAGTTCCGCTCAGTCAAGACTTCAGAAAAACAGGTTCCTTAAACCAAGCGTTTCCACTGCAGTTAAATGGAAATAAGGAGTCAGTTGGGAAGCTGGGTAGTCTTCACTGCAGAATCACCATGGGAGACCCCTCCGCTGAATTGTGGTTCTTCGTGTGCTCGGTGTGTTTCAGAGAATTTAAGAGTAAAAGGTATCTCAAGTGTTTGGGGTCAATCATTTCATGTGCCAAAGAAGAGATTAAATAGTCTCTCAAAAGTCTGCAGAAAACTAAGAATGTCGCAGCTGAAATTTCTGCTTTGTAACTTTAGGATAAAAGGATGTGACAGGAAAGATCCCCCCCTCCCCACTCTGTGAGGAGCAGGAGCTGGACAAAATGACCAAATAGATCTATTCCTTCTTCTACATTCATGACACTGAAGCATGTGCATTCATATGGGCCATTTCCACATTTGTAGCTTGTCATTGCTGGCTTGCAGAGTCCCCTCTTGCTGAACCAGTGAACTCGATAGCGTGCCTCCAGTTTTGGAAACCCACAGGGACCATCCCCATCAGCTGCTGGCTGAAGGAGAAAATCCCCATTGGGCCCAAAAGCTGCAAAACGCGCTGGCCACTTTCTGTCAGTATAACAGACACCAAGAGATTGATTTTTGTTCCCGATTGTAAATCTTTCTCAGCTCTAGCCAACAAGATGTGCATGTCCTGAAATGTTCAGTGCTCAAGTTATCTTTCCATCATTTGTGCTGGGAAAATAGAGCATTTCATTTTCAGAGGCTGTAAGAGATTACACTCTAAAACTCTTTAAGTAAACACTTCCTCCTGGGATCAAGATCTCATTCAAACTAAAAAATGTACCAGAATTTATGATGTATTTTAATTACTATTCTTGGTACCACTCATTAAATTAGAAATTGATTGCCAGTTTCACAGTTTCCTTGTTAGATGACAAAGTGCTTATCAAGGTGAAGCAATGCAAAACTGTTACTATATATTCCACAATTTGGGATGATAAAAAGGCATGCTTTTTGTTGTGGTATTCATGTTACAATTGTTATTATAATGCATCGCTGATTGCCTTTTTTGTTTAAAGTTCGCTTCCCCCCATCCAAGTAAGAGTGTACCATATTATTGTATAAGAAGAGAGAAATTGGCTTTGTCTGGTTTATGCTAGCAATCTAAACGGCATTACTGCAAACATCAAAAGTGTGTTTCATTGAACTGAGAACATCATAAACAGCTATCCTAAAGATTTAAGAGGATGATGCAAAAGATCCCTATACATAAAGGTGTTTCTCAAAATCTTTTTTCCTCTCTCTAATCCACAGTGTGACAGCGAGAGTGATATTGACGATAAGGTAAGACTGAATTTTTTTCTTTCATTTGCTTTACTAGCTTGGAAATTCCCTCACAGTCAAAATAAGAATGAATTTGAAAATAATATTTTTTCTCCAGTCTTCATGTTAAATTTAAAAATATCTATAATTGAATGAAAAAACATTGGATCGGGTAGTCTGTGATCTTCACTAGTTTTTGTCTACAGAAAAGAAACTCCCATTAACATAATAGTCTTTCTTGATTATTATGTGATCATTTGGTGAGACCCAAGTCATAGCGTTAGTGCTGTTTCAGGGGAAATCTCCTCCGATAACTTGTCAGGAGCCCATATTTTATTTATAGTAACCTTTGAAGATGTCAATTTTGTAATCAGTTTAGAAGATGGGACAACTGGTACCTACCCTCAAAGGCAGTGTGGTAACTGTCAAGGAGTGTTTTGTCATGTTGCATGCATATTTATTACAGAGCAATGATTTTTCTGACCTTCTTTTGGGTACAGAGGTTGGTCATTGAAAGGTTGCAGTTGTGTGGTTTTGTATAGGGGTTTCTTGTTTCACCTTTGCAAGGAAAACAGAGAAGTCCCACTACATAGCAACAAGTTGCACCGTGCTTTTAAGCATCAAATGTATAAAAGACTTGAGTATCTCTTGCTGACTTCTCTTCTGGCAGATCAAACTTGGCAGTCTCAGGTTAGATCTTCATCAAACTTTTATTATATTTTGGCTGTCCAGTCTCTTGCATTCATTCATGAGAAGCTGTGGCATGGAGGTTTCTACTGGATCAGCATTACAAAAGTAAAGGCTGACTTCAGATAGCCCTGTCTCCTTGGCAGCAGACTTGGCTGCAGCCATACAACAGAGGTTACCATGAGTTCAAGAGACTACACTAAAAGCTTCTTCTGGTTAAGTCTTTTTCTTTTTTTTTAATATTGTTAGAGCTTGGGAAGCATTAAGGTTTCTTCAACTTCTTCTTTTAAAAATCCCATCAGATACCAAATATCCCTAGAGTATGGCAAAAGCCGTGTTTTGAGATGAAGGCTTGATTGAAGAGAAACATTTAAATGATGTATGTTGAATGAAAGATACTGTACATATTTTTATTTTATTTTATTTTATTTTATTTTATTTTATTTTAATACTATTGTCATAAACCTAACCTAGTAAATTTTTATATATGTTTATATATATATAAAGTCACTCCCTGAAACCACCACCACCCGCTGAGTTCTGTTTCTTACAAGGTTACACAGCAGCAGAGCTGATGGCAGGGGTGGTGAGGGTGGAAAATTATTCCCTAAAAGATTAGATACCATGGGGTTAAAACATTTCTTAGACTGCCCAATCAAAGAAAGTAAAAGCAATCACTTAGAAAACTGTTTAAAGATCTGCCAGTCAAACCTCAGATGAAGTTGTAAGTGACATGTAGTTTTATTATACAGCTATGCTATTAATGATTATCTAAATTACACTGGTAGACCCAGCTAGCGGCATTACATCTGAGACTGACATTTGTTAGATTAGGTTTGACTTCACCTTGTAGAGAAGAAATTGAAATCTGAACAACATTGATTAGCTTTCAGAATGTGGGATCTGAGGTTACCTTCAGAGGAAGCTGCGTTGTATTTGGCTGGTAACTTACTGTCCTTTACAGCAAATGAAAGGCTATTATAGTGTTCCTTACCATTAATATGGCATTTCTTTACATATCTATAACTGTAATTTGACCTTCTAGGCTCCCATATTTCCCAGCTACCTTCTCCTTAAGGTGACTCCACCTTAATAATAACATTTCTTTTCTTCATAAGGAGAGCAGCACAAGATCATCATTTTTCTATCTCTTGCCTGATCTGTAGAGACATGAGACATGACATCGGTTCTATTAAATAGGTCTCTGGAATTAAGTAGGGTTGTTTTTCTTGTCAGCAAAGACGTGTGCACATGCATGTAAACTCACCAAGGTTGAAGTGAAGAGGCTTCAAACCTTTCACGGGGATGATGAAAATGCAACATTGCCTTCCAGTTGGGGAACACATGGGCAGCCTGGCACTCTCTGTTGATAGCTGACATACCTTCAGTATTCATCTAAAACTTAACCTGGCTGATGCAACAAGGAGCTATAAAAATATTGGCATGAATGTCCTGAGGGATTACACTGAAGAGTGGTTTTTTCCCCCTCCATGTGTTGGAAAAATGTATCTTCTAATAATGCTCTCTGGCTATTGCAGCCAGATGGAGTATTCAACATAGTGTCTAGCCCAGCATCAGGCTTCCCAAATAACATGACGGGTCGGCTTCATTTCCCAGCGCTACAGAACAATCCTGCTTTCCTGCTTGGTCAGCAAGAAGCAGCTTTCTCTAGGTACACCTACGCGTGCTGGCACTAATGAAGGGCAGGGCAGGAATTACTAATGTACTTTTGATTTGCATAACACTTTTTGTTAGTCATAAACAGCGGATCACTGTCGTCTGTGTATAACTCATGAGGAAAGCAGACAAAAAAAAGTTCATGTACAAGTACAAACTGAGTCAGTGATAAAGCTAGAAGCAAAACTGAAATTTTCCACCTCCTACCTCTCTCTCTGTACCATGCCACTAATTATCCCCTATTTATTTATTTCATAGGTATACGGGCTATTGAGCTCTTATGTTTTAAAACATAGACGTTAGAGTAAAATTAAGGCTTTACCCTCACTGCATATAATATAAACACAGTCCTGATGGGTTTGGTTTTTTCCTTGGGCGGTGTTGTACAGGACTCCAGGGGAGAAAAGTAATTGAGCATAGTCAGTCATACGTACAGTATATCAGAATCGAGGAGCCATTACTTCAGTGCAAGGTACAGTTTCACAGCAGATTGTGAGAGTGTTTCCAAACAGTGCGCTGCTGTTTTTAATAATCAGAAAACAGGAGCTCAAGGCTGGGGACTTGTCCATCGCATCTACTTTCCGAGAACTGTCTCTGGCCAAGTAATAGCCTTTCACTTCTGCATCACTGCTGAAATCTCAAAGGAAGTAAGTGGGATGATACTTTCTCACACCTATCATTCTATCACTGCACGCTTCTTGAAGAACTGTTCCAAATACCCAAACTAATAAAGTGAGCTGTCCAGCCATTTAACCAAGCGAGAAACTTAGCAAATCATGCTTTCCCAGAGATGGAAATGCAAATCCTGTTTCTGTTACTGTATGTTCCTTGAAGGACATCGGTTTGGACCCTGCAATTGTTAAGAGAATTGCAGGGTAGTTTGTTGAAGCTGTGGAAATGATACCGTGCTTTTTGTGAGGGAGCAGGGAGAAAAAGGGAGTGAGTCTGATAATCGTATTACACTATCTCCGCACTGTGCAATAGCTGCGATGTGAGGCTCACGGTCCATAAACATTGTTACTGAAAATATATACTTCCTTTAATAGCAACAACAGCATTAACAGATAGCAATTACCCTTCATTTTCAGGAACTATAAAGTCTCCATTAATTCAAGATTTATGTAGTTATAGCATTTAGCACAGGAATAACACCACAGAGAATTGGTTTATACACATGTAATGAGAGAGCTTATGGCATACTTTAGTGAACATTAACATAATAGAGTAATATAAACCATCAACAGTTCCACTTATTGTCTCTTACCTGCTTTAGCATCACTGTGAAAAGTGGCTAGCAGCTTGGTAATGTGCTCTGTTAAATGGTGTTCTGCAGAAAGCCAAAAGTCAACTTGTGTAAAACAAGGGAATGAGTAATCTCTGCTCGTTACTCCAAAATGTTGCTCTCATTTTTTTAATAACAGTGTTCAAGATTGCATTAAAAAAAGCCTATTTCTTTCTTTCAAAGTAATTCAGTGTTCATGTTCTTTCAGTCTTGGACTTCTGTCTGCTGTGTGCGAAATTGTGGGTTGTCAGCTTAATTACATGGCCCCGCAGCGTAAGCGAGCTCTCCAAATCAGGGGTTAGATATCAGGCATTCCTTCATTTAATGTGGTGCTAAGTAAGATGTACAAAAATGACACTGTATTTCTAAGTTGAATCAGTATTTACCATATATTAGTTCTGTAGTTTGTGTTTTAGCTATAGCAAGCAGCCTTTGAGACTGGTAAAGCTATATCCAAGGTGGAAGCAAAAAGTTTTGAAGTCAGGTTTCTAAACCAGTGTTTTCACACTACTTTCTGCAACAGCCCAGTGAGTTTATTAGATCTTGCTTGCAGTGATGTGAATTCAGCCTTACCATGCTGTTGTTCGCTGTGCTAATTTCTGAGTCCCAATAGGTGCCTGGAAGCATGCAGCAGCTCACGAGCAGGTGCAATTTAGCGCTTGATACATGGGATAAGAGCAACACAGTAGTGCTATGATCGCTCCACCATGGGCCGAGTTCCCATCCTGCTACATGCCATGTAGGTGCAGAACAGCTCGTGGCTTAAGGATGAGATTAGAGACAGTGAAGGGACTCAGATAAATGGGGGAGCACAGTGTTAACAGCAGCACTGTTTCAGTATGTCATTGTTGTCCAGCTTTGGTTTTGTAGGTATTAAGGTAAAGGGCAAGGTTTTAGGAGGCATTTGAAAGGGAAAATCAGGTAGCTTTATGGCTGTGAATGGGAAGTTATTCTCTGTAGCGAAAGGCACAGCGGTAAGTAGGAGGGAGGTGCTTACTTGAAAGTTTAACAAGGGGGTGATCAAGTCAGACCAGTGAGAGATGAGAGTTTACATCGATGCTGAGTGCCAGTGTTGGGAAGAAGAGGTAAGCTGTGAAAGAGTTAAGACATGAAGAGTGATAGTTTGCAGTTCGGGAAGTGGGAAGCTGTGTAGGGAGCAAAGCCACGGACTAGGAAAATGATCTTGCGGCAGCCTTTTCCTTGGCACAAGGACACAGCTACATCTGCCATCACCAGAGGAAAGGATAAAATGGTAAATGAAAGGTGAGGTAGTGAGAGCTTGACCAAGGACTTAGTTGTGTGGATGAACAGAGGATGCTCATTACGTTTTAGAGAAAAAGGATATACAGGACTTAAACATAGGTTGGATGTCAAGATGTAGGGAGTGGTGTGAGTCAAAGAGAGCGCTGAGAACTATGGGCTTGAGTGAGAGGTGGAAGTGATGAGGAGATTAAACTGTGTGGAAGATCTGGGGGATGAAATTATCACTTCTGTTTCAGCTGTGTTGACCTTGAAAGGGTGTCTACAAGCCCACAGGAAAAATCACAGTTTAGGCAGCAGGAGAAAGGGATGTAATAATGAAGAGAGCTCTAGGAGTTGCTCTAGTAGAAGTGGTCACTCTGTGTATATGTGTTTGTGTACAAGATTACCAAGAAATAAGATAAAGCCCCATGACACCAGATGAAAAAGTTCAAGGAAGATGGTCTTGATGCTCAGAATTACAGCAGCAGTTACAGAGGCAGGAGCAGGGCAGACAGGAGCTGCTGAAGCCCAGGGAGGGAAGAGCTGTGTCAGGTAGCTGGTGATCAAGGAAGGTCAGATCTAGGGAAGGGGATTGTGAAAGACTTTGAAAGTCAGTTCAGTGTGGGGAGAGGAAGCCAAACTGTGCAGTGTCTGTTCCCAAAGATCCTACATGGATCCAAATTTCTGTGTGTTTTGTTGCATCTTTACCCTCCTGCCCTCATGGCCTATTTGTCGATGCACCAGTACAACATCAGTGTGTTGTCTTGTGGGGCTGGAATAAGCCTCAGTCCCTGGACGCCTCAGTGCCACTCATGTGAAGTCCACGGGGGCTATCATTGGTAGCACTATTGCTGGAGGCTTCTTTCCCCCTGCTCCTCACATTTTGTCTAGCAATGGAAAAAAGTGGGTTCCATCTGATAAGTCTGTTGTTTCCATGAGGCTGGAAGCTTAGTTCCCACTTCAGGTAATCTGTTACTTGCTATTTTTGAAGCCTACCCAGACCAAGGTCCCCAAATTGGTTTTGTCCATCATTAGATTGTCCCTTTCTCTGAGAAATGAAACTTGGTACTGTTCCAGCAATCCCAATTCTTACTGGTTGCAGCAGAAGGGAGAGATCAAATATGGAATTGAACCGAGGGCTTTCGCATGGCAGTATTTGCACTTCTGTTAGCATTACACTTCAATCTATGACAGTTTTCAGCTGTGACTAATAACGAGAAGTCTCCACTTGCCAGTTACTTCCCAGTTGGGTTTTCAGACAGTATTTAAGTGGTCCTTTTACCATAGTTTGCTCTTGCTTAGGGACAGCAACGCAGAATGCAGTTGCAGAAGCGTGTGCCTGGGCTGTGTTGCAGGCTTAGCAGCATGCAGTAGTATAGCATATACACATGTGCATGCACATATGTGCACAGAATCAGTGTTTCTTCTAAGGTTTAATTCTTACAGACTAAAAACCCAGTGATGTGGAGTGAAAACCAGTGAGAAACCTGACTCCCGTATAATAATAACTGGGTAAAGGTGGTTAGTTCTCCTAATGGAACAAAGTTTCTGTTTGACAGTATTAAAAACAGATCTGCTTTTCAAACTATATGAAAATATTGAATTTAAAATAACCTTGTAGCCCTTGAAGGATTTGGGTGCTGTAAACAGGCAAACGTAACGCCAGTACAGGAAGACAAAAATGCACCCCTCAGTGAATTTATTTTATTTCATCGTTCTCCATGAACAGATTTACCAGCAAAAGAGCATCCTGCAAGCCCACTGCATACCCCGTTCACTCAGTCGCTCTTTGGGAGATGCCAGATGGGGAGAGACTTGGCATGCCCTCGGCTTCCGTTGTTCCACCCACCATGTGCACAGAGCAGACACAAAGGTTCCCACTGAGACTTGGGGCAACTGAGTTAGGCCCTGTAAGCCCTTCTGGAAGGAAAGGAGCCCTCCAAGTTGTCCTTACCAACAAGAGGGTCTGCAACTCCAGTAAAAAGTATTAGTAATAATGGCCCTTCTTGACCTTTGTATTTAAGTAAAGCAAGAGTGCAGTTGAAAAAATTAAACAGACTGAAAGCTTCAGTTCTCCCCTCCTACTGAGATTTTGTGTTTTTCTTTTATCCAGACAAAACCTCACATTTTAAGTACATTAGTCTGTATATTACAAGCTGAGTCATCACAATCTGTGGTGTCTATATTCATTCTTGAAAATGTAGGAAAAAAAAATTCAGAGCAAACAATGAGAAGAGCCTTCTAGTTTGCTGGCAAAAATCCATCATTAACTCACATAAAAGGACTGAAGAGATCTTACGGAGAGCTCTTGGGCAAGACAGGATAATACCAGTTCTGTCGCTGGCAGTCGGCATGTCCCTAGCTCTCTGCTTTCTCTGTTGTTTAATGTCTCCATGTTCCAGGTCCCCATCCATGAGCATTTTCTTATCTTACCAGGGACCTTGTGAAGAAACTTTTAAGATCTGAGGCAACAGGGAAGAGAGCAATCTTGTACAGCTGTCTGCCCACATCAAGAAACACCATTATAACATAGCCATAAATCCAAAGGGCTACCTGTGCAATGGCAGTAACTCCTTGGAAGGTGATCAGATAGAACATAACATAGTAGGCAGGTGATAGGAATTGGCAATTGAGTTAGGCCATTCAATTAATTAAATTGAATGATTTAATTAACCATAAAGATGCCAAGAAGATGAGAATTTTGGAGGATGCATACTCCAATAGCTGCAATTGCAGGCCTTCATTTGGCTTGCAAAGTTTCTCATTGCTGTATTCCAAAATTGTTTTACCAGGTTAAATAATACAGAAGAGCATAGCATGCAGCACTGTGTCCCCTATGCAGGCATACATGATACAACTCGAGGATGGCCCAAGAGTCAGCTTTGGGTTTTGTAGCTTTCCAACGGTTCTTGCTTCTGGGTCCAATTTGCAATAAAAGCCAAACTAGGTTTCACTACAGGAATTTTCCCCATATATAAGAGGCAGCAACAACATTTGGATCAGTAGTAAAGACTAGAAGTAATGTCTGCCTGACCTTGCTTGGGAATTCACACTTACCTAAAGGATCATGATTGAAATGGGTATTCTTTTGCCTAGGTGAGTCTCCTAACTCTTACCAGCTGCTGTTTTCACTTATCAGCTGCTTATCAACTGCTGCTTTTGTCTGCAAAATCAGTAAGGGGCTTGCCATGGCACCCTGAGTCAGGGGAGATGTTTCCACTGGTGCTGCCCAGCCTTTGCTGTACACCCTCAGGGGCAGGACTCCCAAAGAGCTAGAGTCCCAGCTTTCCACAAACACAAACCAAAATGAGGTACTTTTCAAACAGAGAAAACTCAAAGCGAGAGAGATTAAAATAAGTGTTTGTAAACAAGCCTCCCTCTGCTCCCTGCAGGGTCACCTCTTAGTTCCAGTGCTGGCTGTGGTACAGACACACCGGCTCCACACAGTTCTTCCCAGGCAGCAAAGAAAAGTCCTTGTCTTTCATTCACCTGTGAACCTTCAACTCCGGGTCTACCCAGGGGTGAGCCAGTCATTTTTCATGGTGTAGGCTGGCTTCCTCCCACCTCTCCCACTCCCCCCCTAATCCCTGCAGCGCTGCAGAAGCCTCTGCCAGTGGAGCGGGCCCTGTTCGTCCCCTCACTGCACCTGGAGTGGGAAAATGAACCTTCCTCTGCTCTGCCCACCCTTGATGCTCAGAGCAGTACCTGCAAACACGGTACTTTCCCCTCATCACTCCTATTCTAGCTCCAGCTAGAATATCACTCCTGATTCCATATTAGCGATTATTAATTTCTCTGTGTGTACTGTAAAGATTGTGTAATTCCAGTTAGTATTTTATACTTTTTAACATTTCTTGATGGGCTTTAATACCAAGTTCTACCAGCTGCATTTTTCTTGAGAAGTAAGGTGTTCTCCTTAGCAAATGGCTCACATTTGATTTTGTAGTGCCTGAAAATTTAATCTGAAAGCTTCACTTGATTTCTTTTTTGGCTTTTAAATAGTCTTTCATAGTTTCTGCATTTTGATGAGTTTCCTCTAATTTTGTATGATACCTGTACGATTATTTGAGGAATGTGATTTTACATTTTAGTAAAGCTGTGCTTAAGTTCAAAACAGAGCAGTGGCTTGAATGAAGCTTTTGAGAGTTCTTGTCTGCATAAGACAAGATGGTGAGTGCAGGTTAAAGCAAAGATAAACTCTTTGGGCCCTGCGGTGCACGCCATTGCACAGCGCCCGTCAACTCTGTGTCCGGAGTGTCAGAAGCATCAGCAGTTCTGCTTGATCATATCCACTGATGCCCAGTCTTCACTCTTCAATGGGTCAGATTGAAATATCTCAAACACACACAAAAGGCTTGGTTTCCAAAGCGTACAGGCCAACTTACGGCTTCTGTTTCCTTGGCCTTTCCCACACCTGTGTCAAAATTAGTTGGAGATTCGTTTGCCTAAATCTTTGGCAGCAGCTGACTTAATTTGTGGTTTACTACTCCTGACAGTTTATTGGGGAAGCAAAACGTGCCTTCATCTCCAATAATAAACAGCCCACCCGCCGACACTTTGACAGACTTAATGGTTTTTTATACAAAAATGGACAGACTTAATGTTTCGACTGTAGCGATCATCTGTCCTGATCTCCTTAATGAAATTAGATTAAGTGCACCTGGGAAAATGCTGAGACGGCACATTGCCTTCATCACCTTCCTTAATTTAAAACCAATTTGCGGGGAAAATATCCTCTGAAGCTGAGGGAGGCAGAGAGAAGGGGGAGGGAAGGGGATTTTAAAACCTATCTGGATAGCTACTGGCAGTTTTAATTCCTTTCCCTGCTGGCAATGTGAAATATTAACAGCCTTAAGAACTGAGAGTTTAAAGACTTACTAACCTTTTTGCCTTTCTTGGGGGAAAAAGAAACAAAACAAAATCTTTACCATCAAGATCACATACAGGGACAAAGTCTGGTACATGCTGGGGCTCAGAGGTGGGGCTGGGCAGGGAAGAGAGATCTGGCTAAAATATGAAAGTTTCTTCTTCCAAAGCGAGACAGTGTTTTCCTAAAATGCATTGTAACCGCTAGGTATTGGTGATGCTTACTGTCTGCTGTTACCTTGATAATGATTTAGTTGTGCGGAAAAATAGTAATTTGCCCACATACCTGTGAAATCAGCTGCAATATGTACAATATAATGTGACCTGAAAATGATTACAAATGCTCCTTGGGCTCATTCTGAAGAGAGCAAGAAACATGTCTTTTTAATTAAAAATAAAATGTTGCAAAGAATAACCATAACTTTTTTCCCATGAAGGATGATTCCTATTCTCTCACTCTGACTCCACTGATTGAAAAGACGCTAACAGTTAGCTCAAGGTCTTCCTCCGGTGAGGTGGTCGGAGGGCAGAGGAGTCTGTGATAGGCTGGAAAGTCTCTTTATAGCAGAGTTTTAAGTGTTTACAGCCTTTGTCATTTGGACTACTGCAGTCCAAGCTCGACAGTGCAGTTGATTTATCCATCTCCTGTCTCAGATTTCAGTGTTGCTGGAACAGTAGTATTCATACTAGAGATGGGCAGTTTCTGCTGCTTGGAGATGCATTTCTTCATTTGCTTAGAGTCAGCTTTGTTCTTCATGAAAGCTTTCATAGCCCAGGTTCTGCAGAGATGTCCGACTTGTGTCTGGCCACTGTCAGGAGCACCCTGAATCCACACCGAAAAGGAAAGTCGCACATAACTCAGTGTTCTGGAAATGTCTTGCAGCAGGCTTGGGTTTTGTTATGGTAATCAGTGCACAATCACGCATATTCCTTCAGCTACTAGTGATCACCACTCAGAACCTCAGTCATGGTAACCTTTGAAGAAAATGTCATTCAGAATAACCGTGTTGAAAGTCCCAGTTAAATTATATTTATTAGTGAAGATGACGCCCGATTTTCAAAAGTACTCCTCACCCTAATCAAAGTTAGCAGTATCTGTGGATGCTCAGTGCATCCCAAAATCCATTCAGCCATCTTCATCCACTTGACTGGTCCTATCACTGGGACTCCTTATATAAGTGGGAGTTTGCATGAGTAGCCCAATTGCTGTCAATGAATAATTTAAATGATTTAAGCCTCAGACATGCTGCTTAATAATGAGAGAAATCAGCCCCATATGTCCTTGTCCATAAATACTAGAAGATGGGGACAAGTCACTTTTAAATGGGATTCATTTATTTTTAAACGGAATCATGATAAGTGTTTTAAAGGTAATCAAGCATGTGTAGCTATCCTGAATATTATAAATATAAAAGAGCATTAGCCTAAAATTGAAAGGGATCCCATTCATATATAAACTGAGTTAAGGGTATCATGCGAGGATAAAAGTGCAGAGTAACCTTTGATAACTGACAGAGATTTTAAAGTGTCTGTTCTTTTCATTAATTGCCACAGAGGTGGGTGAAGTGACCAATGTGTGTTATACATGTCACTACGTATTATGGACACTCAGATCCTGGTTGCTGAGTAACTGCAGTAACTTTTCCCTTCTTTAAATCTTTAGATAACCTCACCCTACCCACAGAAGGTGAAGTTGAAGAAAGTAGAATTTCTTGTATCATGATTACTGAGCTTGTCCCCATAAAAAGATATTGTATATCCCACCAAAAAGGTCTCCCTCCCATCCTTGAATTTTTAGTCCCCTTTTTTTGTGAAATGTGAGTTTCTTGTCCTACTTTTCAAGATCCTGCACCACGCTACCTTTTCCCATCTCTCTGTTTTTGTCTGACGGCATCACTTGCACCTCCTCTGCTTTGCCCGTGCTGCTGGCCTCTGGGCTGTAAGCCGGCAATCTCTCGGTGGTTTTCTCGACGAGGTAGGCTGCCTACAAGGACTAATCTGTGGTTCTTCCCCACAAAGCCTACCAAATGTTATACATAGGATGGTGTGCATTTAGTGGTAGTTTGTATTGACTGCAAATGTTACATTTTAGGATCCATAAGACAGAGAGTGTGTCCTCCCATGGAGGAGATGACCTAGCATTTCATGGTCACTCCTGGAGTACAAATAACACACAGAAATTATTTGTGAGCATGTTTTATCCAAAATCTGTTAGGAAATTGAATAAACACCATTATTAGCATTTTCCACTGAAAAAAATGAGGCTCAGAGAAAATACAACTTACCTGCAGTCCCACAGTGAATCAGTCAGAAGTGTTGTGGGACACAAATTCCTGGTCTTCTCGTTCAGCTCTGTGCTCTAACCCCTCTCCATGCAAGTCTAGATGGCAGGCTGTGCTGTCTCAGCCAAAACTAACCTTTGGATATTTGCCTTCTACACCCTAACTGTCTCTGCTGGTGATAGACGATTCCTGAGAAAATAATTACCTTTAGCTGAACTGGAATATGTTTTGGTTTTGCTTTGTTAAGAAGTCATAAAGCTTTACATATTACATTGAAAGTCTTACTCTTTCTGAGGCATTACAGCCTGTTTTCATAACTTCATCAGAGAAGTATCTTTTAAGGTGGTGGAGTATCAAGATGGTTTTTGGATGGCTGTTTCCTTTGAACTCTTAATACACAGCAATCATTTGTGCAACTGCAACAAATTAAAAGGTGGCTCCAGAGAGGGAGAGCAAGGTTGGAAGAAGTGACAGCTTCTTGGTGTGTATGTCTGTGTTTAGTCAAAACAATCATAGAATCATAAAATCGTTTAGGTTGGAAAAGACCTTTAAGATTATCAAGTCCAACCGTTAACCTAGCACTGCCAAGCCCACCACTAAACCATGTCGCTAAGCACCACATCTGCACATCTTTTAAATACCTCCAGGGATGGTGACTCAACCACTTCCCTGGGCAGCCTATTCCAATGCTTGACAACCCTTTCAGTGAAGAATTTTTTCCTAATGTCCAATCTAAACCTCCCTCGACGCAACTTGAGGCCATTTCTTACTTGTCATAGAATCATAGCATCATTAAGGTTCGAAAAGACCTCCAAGATCATCAAGTCCAACCGTTAACCCAACACCACCATGCCCACTAAACCATGTCCCTAAGCGCCTCATCTACACGTCTTTGCTAAACAGCCCCAGCAATCCCAGCAGCTCCTCATAAGACTTGTGCTCTA
>NW_009186304.1:0-6102 GCF_000690835.1 Fulmarus glacialis
GGCGGGCTCCGTCCGCAGGCGCAGCCCCCAGCCGCCCCGTCGCTCCAGCCGGGCAAAACTCCTCCGAGTTTTCCCTCTTGGCGGCGAAAGGGCCGAGCAGGGCTCCTGCCTCCGCGTTGTCGGCTTTCCCTAGCAACTCGGGTTCGGTTTTTTTTTTCTCTTGCTGTTATTGGTGTTGTTGTTGACGGGTGATATTGTCGGTCCTGTTGTTTCAATTGCCTTTCCAGCGCGCTCCTCTTTCCGCCTGGTCCTTTTCTTTGCCGCCGAGCTATAAACAGGTTCCGTCCGAAAGGCCAAAGTGCAGTGTCGGTAGCTGGTACGCCCGTTTATTTCAAGACATTTTCCTTAAGCCTTAAAACCGGCCCGTTCTGTGCCCTGAACTTTTCACACTCTGATTATGGCGAGTATCATAGATCGGATTTGCATCAATCGAAGGAGGGCATCTACATCCCATCATATGCATCGGAGCAGAAAGGCGTATTGGCGTTAAGTCTAAAACAAATTCCCGTCACCCAGATTGTCCTCGGATCTCTTTTCTCCCTCTCTTTAGGATGTAATAGTTAAAAAGTGAAACATCTATCTTTTTTTTTTTTTTTTTTTTTTTAACTATCTGGTTTTATCTCTGGTGTCGTTGAAACGTTTTCGTTGCTAGTATCTCCAAATTTCTCGGCGGCGGTACGCATAGGTTCCACTTCATTTCTAAATGCCCGTCTTTCCTCTCCCCCAAAACATAAAAGTGGGAATGTTTATAACTGGGTGCATGTAAGGCATAACTTGCGAGGGTTTTTAACACATATATGCAGGCAAGTAGGTACATACGCTGTTGAACAAGGATCAGCATCTGAAAACAGATCATTTTGTGCTGCAAACATTTCCCACGAAGGCACATTTAACAGCATGCATTTCCTAATTTTTTTAACCTTGATTTTGGAAACGCAGTAAAAGTTGAGACAGAAGCAATGAGTGATTTACAAGTGGCTTCTTCAAAAGAATTCCCAACAGAGATTAGACAAAAAATATCATTTCAGCAACAATAACAAAAGACAGCGGAATAAAGGGAGTGCGGAAAGCCTACTCTGTAACACATTACAAAAATTACATCGGGCTTCTCTTTGTGTATAAGCTTTGTCTCTGAAATTAAAATACATGTTCCTTTCTAACTGTTTGACAAAGTTAGATTAGTTTCTTCGCGGACATTTTTGAAGAGGTTCATTTATAAGGCTGACACAAATTTCGCAAGAGTAATACTAAGAATGTATTTCTGGGCTAGAAAAAAAAAGCGAGACTGTGCTAGAAGCAAGAAAAAAAGAAAACGGCTGTAAATGTTAGCTATTTAGGAACAGTTCCCTTTCCTACTCGCAAAGTATCCTGGTATTTTACTACAGTGATTTACCATGACGGTGATATTTTGAAATAAATTCTAAAATTCTGAGCATTGGTAAATCAAGAGCTAAAATGCTAAGTTAATATCTTCACAATTTGCGGTAATAATGAGGCCTAATGAGGTTGCTAGAAAGATAAAATGTTATTTACAAAACACCTGATGGGATAATTTGACTTGCTGTGTTTTACTACTGATGATAAAAAGAATATTGATTGCAAATAAATCACCGTCTCTAAACGCTTGCAAACAATTTGTGTTTGCTCTGCCCAGATCAAAGTAAAACTTATGAGATAAAGTGTCTGCATATCCATATTCTACAATGCGTGGATCAGTTTTCATCCCAGAGTTTAAAGGCTCTTCTAACAGTTAGAAGTTAATGTTTTACACGGGAATCTTAGTGTATGATTTGGGGGGCGGGGGGGGGAGTTGCCTTGCGTGTGGAAAATCTCGTACATTACAAGTGTCTCGCACTGAAGTTGTGCATTCATCTCCCCAGTCTCGTCTCACGCCAACTCCTTTTAAAGGCAGATCTGGGGCCAAAGAAGAATGCGCTGCATGCATTCGTAATATCCTCCTGGATATTCTGCAGATAAATGCGGCGTTGTGCGCAGGCATTAGTTTGTAACTGTGGTGTAGTACCTGCTTTCTCTGCCTGATAATTTCGAGGGCACAATAAATTGTCTCGCCGAGGCGAACGCGAAGTTGCTGCAGTTCCACCGTCTGATTTGGTTTGGTTTGCGGAGAAAACAGGCATAATGTCTGGCAGAGCCCATCTTAGCCCCTCTCTTTTCCTTTCCCAGCAAGAAGGGGGGATCTAAACGTGAAGAGCCTGGAGCGGGGAGGGCCGAGTTTGCCTGTGAAGACCCTTTGCACCGCTCAAAGGCGTATTCCGGCTCCCGGAGTAGCCTATTCAGGTCTGTTAGAGACGCTAACGAGATAATTGATGTGCTTTTTCCTCTCCGCTTGTCTGAATGTGTTGCAGGGCTCCCAGTACGAGCTGAAAGATAATCCGGGTGTCCACCCTGCTACCTTTGCTGCCCACACCGCCCCCGGCTATTATCCCTACGGACAGTTCCAGTACGGGGACCCGGGGCGGCCCAAAAACGCCACCCGGGAGAGCACCAGCACCCTCAAGGCCTGGCTCAACGAGCACCGCAAGAACCCCTACCCCACCAAGGGCGAGAAGATCATGCTGGCCATCATCACCAAGATGACTCTCACCCAGGTCTCCACCTGGTTCGCCAACGCCCGCCGGCGGCTCAAGAAGGAGAACAAGGTGACCTGGGGCTCCAGGAGCAAGGACCAAGAAGATGCAAACCTCTTCGGGAGTGACAATGAGGGGGACCCCGAGAAGAACGAAGACGATGAGGAAATAGACCTGGAAAGCATAGACATAGATAAAATCGACGAGAACGATGGGGAGCAGAGCAACGAGGAAGAGGAGGAGAAGCCCGAGCTCCTGAGACAAAGCAGTGAAGAGGACCACTTGGAAAAGGAGAAGGATTTGGCACTGTCAGGGTCTGAAGGGCTGAAACCCAAAGACGCGCTGGCCATGGTGAAGGAGGCCTCTGACAACAGCACGCGAATCATCAGTCCCGGGGGACAGAACAATTTACAGATGCCCTCTCACAGCAAACCCAAGATTTGGTCTTTGGCAGAGACGGCAACCAGTCCCGACGGTGCCCTGAAATCCTCCCCCCCTCCGCCCCCTCCTCCCCAGGTTAACCACACCTCCCCACAGATCCAGCACCCCGCTTTTCTCCCTAGCCATGGACTCTACACATGCCAGATTGGCAAATTTCACAACTGGACAAATGGGGCTTTCCTCACTCAGAGTTCCCTGCTCAATGTGAGGTCCTTTTTGGGAGTAAATCACCACCACGCTGCTCATCACAATCACCACCTCCAGGCCCAGCAACAGCCTTCTGTGTTAACAGCAACCCTGGGAGCCCTAAGCAGTGAAAAACCTTCAGAGAGGACCAGTCCCAAACACATAGGTAATGAATGCATCGGGCATCCACCTCTCCCTCCACCCCCAACGCACGCACATGAACTTCTCCTTGAGGAACGGTGTCAGATTCAGCCCTGGTGTAACTGATTGCTTTTAACGGAGTTACAGACAGTTTACCCTAGCGTGATTTTTTTTTCCTGGAGCATGTTGATTGCATACATCAAGCCCATTTCTTGTGGGCTATTACATTCCCACCCTATCCGCCCATCAAATAAGATGAGAATGCAGGGATAGCTCTGTGAAACATATTCTTCGAGTTTTGTTTTCCTTCCTGACCCTCATCTCCCAGTAATTTCAATGACAGTCAAAAATGTGTCAAGAAAAGCTTGCATACTCCTTAAATATTGAAAGTAAGGAATAGTGCTGTACACACACACACACACACATATACGCCTACACACGTCTGAACAAGAGGGTGAGAGGGAGGTGTGTTCTCTGCACACCGTCCAGATTTTTATTGTTGTTATTCTAAAATCGTTCTCCTGTTTTTGTTGTCTTTTTTTTTCTTTTTTCTTCTGTCTCCTTCTAGAAAGAGAAAATGTACCAAGAACTGAATCCCCACCTCAGCCGCTAAAATCGCCCTTCCAGCCTGTCCGTGACAAGTGAGTTTGTTTGTTTGTTTTCACTGCAGGAATGTTACTTATGTGAAACAGAGTGTTTAAATAATAAAGACTAATTATAACACCTAATCATCACCATAATAATATATACAGACAACAAGAACAACACAGAAGTTCCTGTAATCTTTTCAAAGTTAGGCTAAATTGCAATTGTACATAGCCAGCCTGTAACTTTTCTGAAACTTAACAGACCTCAAAGATCTTGTGTTAATTACACCACTGACACTGATTTCTGTGCAATTAACTAATACTAGGATGCTATAACAATAGACAGGCAATTATAGGAAAGGATTCTCTTTTTTTTTTTCCTGAAAGATTGTTACGTCTTTTTTTTTTTTTTCCTTCCTCCCTTCCCCCCTGCAGCTCTTTGGCTCAGCAAGAGGGAGCACCGAGAATTTTAACAGCTCTCCCTTCCGCTTGATTAAATGGTTTGGTGAAAAAATATTACAGAGACTGGTATTAAGGACAGAAAAAAAAAAAAAAAAAGGAAACGATATAAACGGCTCCCATCAATCTCTTTTTGCAATAAGGTGGTGCAAATCCATAAAAGCGATTACAAAAATCTGTAGATGGATCCCCTTCTTCATTGTACCATTTCAGATGGTGTTATTCTAACCATTCTTGGATTATTTGTTTGGTAAATGTTTCCCATGTGTTTGTGTTTTTTCTGTATATAGAGTGATTTCAGATTGTAAATAGCGCGTCAGCAAAACTTGTCTAAATCATATATTTTTGTCTAATAAACTAAATGAAATTATGAGCTCTCTTCAGGTATGTATTCTGTTGCTGCAGATCTTATACATATATTACAAATCTATTCAGACATTTATAATTTGTTTTCTAAAAAGTCAAGTTTTTTTGCCTTTGGGTAACTGAAACTTAAAGTACCAAATCCAAGCTTTTAATGACTCTTGTAGGTATTTTGTCGAAAACAAGCTGCGAGCTTCCCTTTTCATATACGTAAATTTAAGAAGCCGGGTGAAGCCGGTTCTTGACTAGTAATTAAAGTTATTTTTTCAATTGTGATGAATCAGACGCGTTCTGTAGTATCCATCTTCCGAAAATAAATGGATCGGACTTCCACTTACGTTATAAAATACATTCTTGAAAATGAAAGGGACGAGTTTTCTCACAGTTCCCTAGTGTATAACTTTGCTGTCCAAACCGGTTCCTAAATTGGATCAAGAGCTTTAGTGCTTTGGTATACATTCCGACAGAAGCCGAAAAAAATAATAGATTAGGAAATAGAATTCTTTTCATCGATTTACGCTCTAAATAAACACAGCGGAAATATGACTGTGAAAGATTTTTCCCTGTGAGATTAAGCACAATCTTAGCAGAAAAAAAAAATGGCAGCTCTTGCACTTCCCAAAAGAAAGTTCTGCGATTCCGATCTGTTGGTTAAAAAGAGACTGAGAGAGACAATCTATCGGTTTATAAAGGCATTAATCTTCCAAAGATGGTCCGTTAAAAGGTGTAATATTTTGAGTGTTTACTTCTTTTTTCTCCTAAATGAGAAAACTAAATGAGCATTGAGGTGCTAATAAGGTACCAGATGGTTGTTGATGGTGGAAAATGGAAAGAAGCAGCTGGGAAAGTCATTAAGAAATAATGTGGTGACGCCCTACCCAAACTGAACCAACCTCAGACCAGGACTTGTCGGAAACAAGATGAGATTTTCAAATAAAATATTAATAAAATTCTTGTCGGAGATCAGAATATTGATCTTGATTTAGCTGCAAAATCATCGCAAGCAGAGAGGGGTCTCGGTAAACTGTCGCTCAGAGATCTGTTGACAAAGCAGTGGGGGCGGTAGGCTTCTACTTTTTGCGTTTTTCAGATGGATCAGAGAAACAGATCAGTCGAAATAGATTTTGTGCGGGATATCTGAAAAGAGACTCATTTTGACATCCCGCCGTTCCCAGCATAGCATCAATTAGTTTGCTTTCTGGCTTTTAGTTGTTTTGCTTTTCCTAAATCACAGGCAGTCCCGCGTTGGTAACGGTTCCAACAAAAGAGTATACTACAGTTTTAACCAAACCATAATAACTTAGCTTTCGGTGAGGAAAAGGGAGAGAGAAACGTCT
>NW_009186304.1:6114-6335 GCF_000690835.1 Fulmarus glacialis
TTTTTTAAAAAAAAAAAAAGGGAAGGAAAAGGACTTCACGCCTGTAAAGCCAAACGGCGCGTCAGATCAGTGCCGGTGTGAACCTGATGGAATTGCTTTCTCTTTCCTATCAGTTCAAAAGAAATAGCTGCAGCCCCGCACCGGCTGCCCCTCGCCCCCTCCAGGCCCGCTTCCCAAATTCCTCGCGGGCGGCGCAGCCGGCCCCGAGCAACCCGGCGGTC
>NW_009186305.1:0-28127 GCF_000690835.1 Fulmarus glacialis
CCCCTCACCGCCGGCTCTGGGCGCTGCTGGGGAGGACCTGGGGAGCCAGGGCTGGGCACCGCCTTTTGTGATCGCACGGAGAGAGCAGCATCTTGTTGGCCACCTGCGAGGCGGTGGAGACGGGTCCCACGGCCCCGCTCGGCCTGTGGGAGGGAGCGGGCAATGTACGGCAACCGGCTGCGGGCACGGGTCTTTGCAAAGCCTGCCAGGGAACCGGGGGCTCTGTTGTTGTGTTGTGTTTCAAAATACATTTCAAAAGACATTAGGTTTACGACTGCAGAAATAGTAAATAACCCTAAACGCGATTTGGTATGATGCATGACCACACCTGAAGACGTAGAAGATAAAAGTTCTGACAGAATGGCGTCGATAAGGGGTGTTGGAGCCGTAGTTGGCTATTTGAAAGCTGTGGTTCACGTTCACCAGCAGTTTTGTTTCTGGCTCCACATCAGTGGCTGTCTTTGGCTGGCTTACTGTCAGGGACCTCAACCCAGCTGGGACTCCTTCGCCAACGTGAACATTTGTGACGCACACCCCAAAGCTGTTGCTGCCACGCTGCAAACAAACGCCGTAGTGACAGTTAAAAAAGATTGCCACGTTAATGTTTTATTTGGTCTTGGTTGTGAGTCACTCTGGGAATACCAATTACTTTGTCCATGATGAACAAGAAACTCCAGGGTTGTGCAAGACCTGCAGGTCTCAATGCTGTTTCCACTGCCAGCTAGCAGCAAGAAGGGGGGCTCTCGGTTTTGAATCTAAAAGCCAACATTACTTCAATCTCTCTGTGTATCACTGATATGCTGCAAATCAGTGATCAGTTTGGGAGGGTAGACTTAAATTTACATTAAATTTAAAGGAAGATAAACATTCCTATGGAGTTATAGTTGAATCAGAACATATTGGCAGCAGCCAATTCACATCTCACTGAAATATTTCCTGATGGAATAACCTAGTTTGGGAACTACTCTTTTGATATTTTGGGTGCTGTTTTAATAACAGATACTTGGTGAACAGGGATGCACGTGGAATCAGTTCTTCATGGCTAAAACCTTCCTGACTTTAAATGCTTGTGGCTTAACTTTAGAGGTGAATTTTTAGAGTTCTGGATATAAATTTGTTTTTCCTAAAATACATAGTTTGAATGCACTCTTCTGATGTTCTTTGCAATGGTTTCTATAATGCTCTTTTCATACATGATGAATAAGAACAGTCTATTACTACACATGCATGCCAGTTTTGGTGGAAAGGAATTTCAGTATAAGGAAGAAAGGCAAATACGTCTCCATAGCCAGGAGACTCTTTGGGATTTGGAAAGATCAGGTGCAAACCTCTTCTCTGCCTGCACCAGGCTTTTGAATCTGCATTGCTTGTAATCCCTGATGAGTTTTTAATCTATAAGGCAACTTTGTCTTCTATTTCCCTTCCAAATGGTGTTTCATTAAGGCCCAGCCTTAGGCAGGTCCTAAGTTGCTCCTACCTGCAGAATTCCCCAGAAGGCTTGAAATATAAGGATATTCTTCTGCCAGTGACTCCGTTCCTATGGCACACACTGAACAATCCTGCGGTTAATAAAAGCAGGCTCTCACTGCCAAATCAATGCCATTAGATATAAGATGTTCCCTGGACAATGCTCCCATATTGCTTTCCACACAACCAAAAAAGGAGAAGCAGCTGCAGTGGAGGATTATTGCAGCTGATGTGGTTCCTTCTATTTACACTGAATAGCAATATATTTTTATTCCTTCAGATATAGATTTGTTAATATGTCACTTCCTGGCGTTAAGTCGGGTACTTGGCGTAGGGTCAAAATACAGACCTCAGTTATGTGATCTTTCCCCTACAAGTATCACATCAAAGATAAGACGAATGATAACAGGCAAGGCTGTTTGAAAAGCCTATGTGAAAAGTTTTCATCAAAGATGTGGCTCCTCATCCCTACTACTATATGCCTATAGAAATTCAGGCAGGAAGGCTGTCTGGTGCAACCTCCACCTCAAAGAAGGGCCAACTTCGAAGTTACATATTAAAGCTACTACTAAGATGTGGTTCAAAGTTACTACTGCTGCTTCCAACAGTTCCGAAAGTTATGATAAGGCTTCCTTTTTATCAGAGAATACTGTGAATTTTTATCAGCAGTTGTCTTCATTTCCCTAGTTTTAGTAATGCAAAAATGTATATTTATTTGTTTTCTTTTGTTAAAAAAGCTACAATATAGGATAGCGACAAGGCAAATTACACGCAAATATGTCTGATTGGGCTTCTAAAATTACAATGCTTATGACAGGAAGGATGGATCTTAGCTTCAGAGTATTGAGATGTTTGAGGTTGTTAAAGTGCAAAACTCATTCCAGTTGTAGTATGTAGGTGCAATCTTAGGTAGCTGCTGCACTCTCCGTTTGAGACACAGAAGTGGCTCCAAGGCGATCCATTTGGTCCCTCCTCCTGTGTGCATGTGTGTGTGTCTCGGTGTGAGAGAGAGGCAGAGACAACTGAGCTCCTGGAGTATTTGTAAAAAATCCTTGTTGTTGACAGTTAATTTGTCCTCTCTTATGTGTGTCTGCGCCACTTGACGCAATTAAATTAAGGCATTTAAGGCTGTTAGAAGAAGAAACTAACTCCTATGGCTTGTGCGTAGCAAATATTTTGCCTACGGGCTTTGAAACTAGAAACACTGGGAAGAATTGGAAAAAAAAAAAAAGAGGAGGAAATCAGTACTCTAATTTTTTTCAGGCTGTGAGACAGAGAAGTGATCTACGTACCAGAGTACTAGAGAGCTGATTGTTTTCAAACAGGTATCACGCAAAGAGTACAGGTGTATCTGCAAAACACGCATCTTCAGTGGCAAGCTCATTAATGCAATTACTGAGAATCCAGAGAGACTTTGTGAAACAGAGACATATTTCTCTCTACATATATTAGAAGAAAAGAAAATCGCAGACAAATTGAACACCTCTGGGGACAACTGAAAAATGGGTGACATGGCTGTATGTGATGTGGACGACTTGAACCGTTTTTGGAGTAGGACAGCCATGAAGGAAATGCACATAAAATTAGTAGCAGAGGATAACTGAAGGCTGAAAAGCTTTTAGGATGGCTAGAGCATGTCACCCATTTGAAAAGCAGATGCCTGTGTCATTAGCAGTAGGCACAATGACACGGTGAAAAAACCAAAAGAGAGGTATAATCACGGGTCGGTTGCCTGCACTGAGCCTCTCCCCATCATGCACAAACATGCCAAGACAAAACAGAGGCAATAAGATAACATCCCAACTTAAGAGACAAATATGTGACGAAGGCACAGCAAATTTGCAGCAGACAATGGAGAGACAGTCAAAGAAAACACATTAAAAAGGAGTACCTAGAGTAGGAACAATTCAAACTTTCATGTACCGTGTTTTAAACAGGTACATTGTCTAGATGAGCAAAACAATCCAGCTCATGCACTGGATGCAACTGGAGAATAACTTTAACTAGGAAAACCTTGAAGTGATATTACATACGCTAGTTTTGGGGGGCTTACCACAGAATACAGAAAAATAAAAATCTGCAGCTATTTTCACAGGACCAGAAGAAGTATTTGGAAAACCAACCGCTGCCCTCAAGCCTAATTGGTCTTCGTCTTAAGTCAGAAACAATATGTAGTACCCTGCTATTAACAGCGATGGCCTCACTGGCATTAGTTGGACAGTGTTCATTCACTATAAGGGGAGAAATCAGTCCTAAATTCAGGTACTATAGAAACATCAGAGTCTACAGGACCATGGAATATATGTTTTCAGCAAATAAATTCTGGGATAGAAAGCTTTAAAATCATCATGATAAAAATTTAAATGGTGAAAGACTACGTAAAAATTAGCTAGCATGTATTTCCTAATAATGTTTTTAGTGCACAGGTTCTCTACCAAAAATCTAATCAAACTCTCCATGACTGCAGCGCTATTAGTACATGAGATGATTGCCAGGAAAAGGGTCACAAGCAGAGAAGCACTCTGGTGCATCACATATCAGAGTGTAATTAAAAGGGTGCAAAATACCTGCAAATGAGATTGCAGTGGAGGAAAAAAAGCAAATGCTGATTATTGATCTTCAATGTAAAGCAATCAAGTGAAAGTTCAACAGCCTACCCAGCGTGGGTTATGGTGCTTGTGTGTTCTCTGTCATGTTTGGCTGGTGCGCTAAACACCTGAACACCTAACTAAACAACCGCAACACAATTTGTTTGCCTTTTGGTATGTTACCTGCGCAGAAGATATAGCAGAAGAATGAGCAAAAATTAATAGAAAGACTAAAAGGGGTCACAGAGCAAGTAAGCTAATCTGATATTAGAAAAAGGAGGCAAAAGGTATAATCCAAATAACATAAAGTGGTAGAGCAATCAAAAATAGCCTTACAAAATGAACTGAACACTGCCCTAAGGATCATAATCCTCCTTTCTTCTTGGAAAACATTAAGAAGTAACACTTCAAGCAGCAGATCGCTGCTGCTGTGGAAGAGCATACTGACGGCAGATGAGCAAAATCATACTCAAAGGGAATAGGGATCGTGTGGCCCTCTTGTTCTTCCATCAGTAAACATATGACTGTGCTGCGACATTTGAAACACACCAAATCCTTATGGAATGGTGTCCACAAATCTCTGGCTTTTGCGCTGTGGAGATTTCAGTGCATGACACTAAAGCTAGTAAAGTATGACTTACAACTGAGAAAAAAGTCAAGAGAAAAATCACAGTAGCTCTGGCCACTTGAGCAATTTTATGTATGGGTAAAGAGCAAAAGAAGGTATGAGGTGTGAATGACTTTACAACACTTTTCCAACACTTTTTCTACACTTTTTCTCTGTCTACAGAGAAGCTAGCAAAAGTAGCAAGTGGAAGAGAGACATTGCATCTTAAAAATAGAGGATGAGGGGAGAACAGTTTGCACAAAAGCAAATAGTTTCTTTGACTAGTGGAGACATCTGGAGTAAAACAGCGGAGCTGACTGCTGAGAAGAGGCTGGTGATGAAATCAGGGAAAAGATGTGATTCCAAATAAAATGTTTCATGATTCTGAGATGGTGAGCTTGGCCTGATGCTATGGAAAGGAACTGCCAAGAAATATACTTGACAAGTGAATGAACTAAGGGAAAACAATAGTCTGTTCGCTCTCTACGCTGTCTGTCTCACATTTTGTTGTTGCACTAGGCATTCAGGGCATTGGCCAAAAAGATCACTTTTAACATCCAAACTTCAAGACTGCCCCATGCAGAAGGGGACACTTGTAGCACTGTAAAATACCAGTTTCGGGCAAGACGTGCTCTGTGTGCATGACAGCAATGGCAACTGATTTATTTATACCCAGAGAAGGAAAGGACTATGATATATTTAATTATGTTGTTAGAAAAGAGCAGTGGTATTTACAGTCCTTTATTAGTTGTGCATAATGAGACAGTTGATTTCCTGTTGTTTTAAGAAAAGAAGGGAATAACTTGGCAATACTTTTACCTGCTCGCTGTGTGTGTGGGTGTGTTTAAAAAAAAGGATTGAGAACAGTATGTAATTGCTGAAAATGTCTCTTGAGCCTTTCCTACTTAGTGCACATTGTCCTGTGTGGATCTCCTGTGTTGTGAGTGATCCCAAGCAAAAGAGTGCTCTTGCTGTCTGAGTTGCCCTCTGCTCCTTTACTCAGCTTCATTTCTGCCAGATGTGCTTTGCTCTGATCGCAAACAGCAAAAGCTCATTTGCTAAGGACACTAGATAATGCATCAAAGAAACTGTTGTGGAAATGGAGTTCACAGGTTTTGGAGTGTGAAATACCTTCTGGAGAAGGATTATTTTCTTTTGCCCAGGTTTAATACATTAATCATAAGAATGACAAGAGAGTGGGCACGGCTGAAGAACAAACTCAGAATAAAGTCAGATGCAGATGCCTTTAGCTAAGGAAGAAAAGGAGCAGGTTTGTCTGAGACCATCCAGCTGAAGTTTTCCTTCTCCAAAAGGAAGACATTGGTTTCCAGGACAACTTCTTCAGCATGCTATTTCTTATCCCACGTGACACACAGCACATTGGAAATCCTCTGAGCAATTAAAAAAAATCCATCACAGCTAAGCCTGGATCCCAATGACTGGGAAACTCTCTACAGAGAGCATGAAGAAGGAGTTCATTGATCTCTTGTTAGAACTAGAACATTAAGGTATATAGGACCTACCAAAACTAATTTCAAACCTCAGCCTTCCCAAACTGTAATGAGATTAGATTCATACAGTGTCATCCAATTAAGATCTATCTCTGTTTCTGATCATCGTGATCTTCTGGGAAAGGAGTTAATGAAATGTTCAGAGAAAATGCTTAAGAGCTATCTTGGCAATAGCTGAACAGGTGAGATATTTTCAAATGCAAATATACTTATGTAAAGGCTCAAGACTAAAATTTTCCCTAAGGACATAAGTATAAAATGCAGTACAGGTATTTGTTGTACAAATTAAAGATCTTGGTTTTATATCTCACTGGACATCAAGAATTTTAAGAAGCAGATTAAAAGAAAAAATATTGTCGTTCATTTTATAAATCTAATTGTAACTTGTTTATGTTTTTGATTATGTCAATATTGCATTGTTAAAGTGAATTAGCTCTGATTTGAGGTAATGAAACATATTAAGCATGGGTTTGGAAATCGATGTAGTGTTCCAAACTGACAGTCTAAATGGACCATATAGAAAGCTATTTTAAGAACAACAGGTATAGTAAACAATATTCTTGATACTACAGTAGAAAGCAAACATGCATCTGTCCTGCTGTAAGTCATTGCCATGAACTAAAGAATCTAGCAAATTTGGGAAAATAACCTCTGAAATGAAAATATTCCTCCTTGAAGAAAAACACAACTGTATTCCTGCATACATTAATATCCAGGCCAAAACAATGCCCATCACATACCTAAAATAAAGTTTTAATCTTGTCTTTAGAATTAGAAATTAGAAAATTTAGAAAAAGGTTTATTTCTCCTCATAGCACAGTCAAATAGGAAACCGTGTAACGCAACAGGATGTGATACGGGTGCCAAGTAGTGAGGAACAGGAACTGAAATCTGTATGTCTTATGTTGTTTATTGAATTATTTGGTCAAAAATGTTACTACTACTAGGAGCAGATTTGATGAGAACTGCAGTTTCATTTTATTGTAAAAAGCTGTTCTGGCCCTTAAATGACTCAAAAAATTCCCTCTGATACCACTTGCAATACAAAGTGTAGATACAGCGTAGTGTGGCATACGGGCTTTTGAAAATGTGGTTGTAGGACAGATGAGCGGTTTGGCTGAATTCCCCTAAAAGCCCGGTCTTTTAGGAGATGTGGTGGTCAAGACATTAAGACCGATTCCGTAATTGGTATAATACACTGAATAGTGTTACAATTAGAGGCATGTCATTAGCTGTCAGTCTTCCAATGAGTACAGGTGGACATCTACCTGCGAATACTGTCTGACTTTGTGTGTGCTGTCATGCCGTGAAATGCAGCCATGGTTGTGCAGCTCTCTTTCTTCTATTTACACCAGGGTAGGGCTTGCCCCGGAAGGTAAACAAGAAGCAATACTGCATGGCTCATCAACTGACGATCAGCTCTCCGACGTCTTCCTTCAGCCCCCCGTGCTGAACTTTCTTGCACCCTTTTTTGCATATATGTGATATTTTGTAACGTTTTAATTCTAGCTCTCCTGACCGCTTTACTTCTTTTTTTCTTGCACTTGTCTCTACCTAATATTGCAATATGGTGTCTTTGTCCTTTTCCCATCACTGATGTTGGTATGATGTAATATAGGCAAGCTTTGGTGGAGCAATGTACGCTCCTATACCTGTTACAGCTCAGATTAAGAGAAATGACTTTTTATTTCTCAGTTTTGTTTTTCAGCTTATCAATTGCAACTTTATTTTTCCCTTTGAGGTCATCTGATGTATTTCTTAGTAGTGGAGATTTAGTAGGAAAAAATGAGAGAGAAAGAAAGAATAAAAAAGAGAGACATTTGGAAAAGAAGATCTATATCACAGAGAGCTGGTAAGTGCTCCCACGACGGATCAAAGCAATAATGTGATCTTTGTCTAGACAAATCTCAGAGATAATTATCCTGACTTTCATTTCTGAAGGAGAAATTTTGAAGACTCTGCTCTTTTCTGTTAAAAGAAGTCATGATCTGCCATAATTTGATGATATTTAAGATGAGTTTTTGTCTTTAATGACACAGAAGTTAATTTTTCTTGGGGTAAAGCTGGGTGTGAATTGGCAGGGTGTCAGCTGCTCTGTGGACACTGCCCATTCTCATGCTACTTCCCTGAAATCCTCCGGAAAGCAGTGAAAAGAAGTTGAGCTTTACCATGTGGCAACAGACTCCCAGGCAATTTTTGCCAAGCAGCTGGTGCACCACAAGTTCGTATGTCAGCTTTCCCCAGAGTAACTTTCTCATTTGCCCAAACCGTAGGGGAGCAGTTGCTCTGGTACCCAGGGCCGTGCACTGAGCATGGACAGGCAAGGGAGCAAGGGCATGGACTTCTGCAGGGGGCTGCTCTCTCCAAAAGCTCTCAGAGCCAACATGAGCCCTCAGGGGGCCACCACAGCCACCTTCAGGTATGAGCAGCTCTGAGCCTGGGAACTCTGTCCAAACCTGCTCATGATCTGTACAAGAGCCTGATTCTGGAGGAGACCGGGACTCCCCATTGTTTTGGGCAACACAGGGCTACAATCTCACCAGTAGTAAGAAGCAAAGAGCCGATGTACTAACACTTGGGTGGTCATGCTGCACAGCTTTGCACTGCAAAGCACATATTGACTGACTTTGTCATAGTTGAGGGGACCCTGTTCAGGAGAGTGCTGGCTACAGTCCTTCCTGCTCTGCCATTTGGCTCCAGCCCTTCAGCTTCTCCAGGCATCAGCACTTCTGGGCCCTGATGTAACTGCAGCTCCTGAGGCAGTTGGTTTCAGCCACAAGGCTCCCTTTGCTGCAAAGAACAAAGAAAAACCCCTGAATTTGCTTTCTGAATGTGCTTCACCAGAATGATAAGAAAGCTGGCTGGTCCCCAAGGCTGACATACTTCCCTGCCACCTCCATCAGACACCGTCATTCTGATCCCAAAGGCAGTAGCAGAGGTGGCAATAGCAGAGACAACAGCAGCTGGGGGACTCTGGCATATTTGTCCCCACGGTTACCCCACTCATCCCCTGTGTTGTTAGGGATCTGTATTTGACATGGTGTCTTTGCAGACGCCAAAAGGACCATTAAACCTGCTACTTTGACTCCTGTAAGCCACTAGAGTCAAAGGGCCCTGAGCTCTCTAGCAAATGCTTGGCTAGAGCATTGCCTCCAGAAAGACCTCCAAGTTTAACCTACAACCCTCAAGAGAAGCCGATCCACATGGCGTTTTATGTCAGTGGTTCATTCCCAGAGCTCATCGTTCTTATTCTTAACAACTTCTTTCTCACTCTCTCTTGGCAGTGGCCTGGATTTGCTTCCGGTCTTTGGCTTCCCTTCTCATTTCTGTGCTGGGGTGAAGAGCCTTGTCAGACTGGCTACCTCCTCTCTGCTTTCCCTTAGCCAGCCATTTGATAGCCTTTGTGCCACAGCATTGCTCTGAAGTATGTTTCTGTTGCTTGTGAACATTGACCTTTCATTAAGTTTCTTGCTCTTCCACAGTTTGATGAATTATTGACATGACCTACTGTTCTTCACCTGTACAGCATTGCAACTAATGGTGGAATAGAAACCAAATTAAAAGTCAGTACAATGAATAAAAAGACTGATGGGCTTTAAAGGTGCAGAATCAGGTCCTTTACCTCTGCTCCATCAGAGGAGCTACATATCAGACGAATTTTAAGCCTATGAACACTTCTGTCTCTTCTTAGCAGGGCATTGAAAATGCTGTCTTCGTTGCACTGATGTTAACGGCCTGGATCTTCCCAAAATGTTAAGCAGAAAATGTAAAAAGAAGAACAGAAAGGCAGGCAGGCAGACATACATACAAAACACTGGTAAACCCATTTTTAAGACCAGATGACTCACACAAATAAATCCAAATTAAGCTCCAAGTTAAACTTAGTAGGAACTGATCTTGTGAGAAGAAAAGAAAGATGGGCTAGAGTTCATGCCTTCCTCCATCATCTTTACATTAGTACTATGCCTCAGGAAAAAACCCTGCGGCAGTTGTACTTGTGGTGGTTCCCAGTTTTATTATTAAAAAAATGCAAATAAATTTGCTCTCTTGACCTGTAGATCGTTTTTTAAAAGGATCTTAAGAACACACATTTGAAATGTTCTTGGCTGTACAGGAAGGTTTTTTTAAAGTGTGCTGGTTCGTAATAGTTAACGTTAGCTCTAAGCGGAAACAAGGAAATACTGCCTTTGTAAAGACAAATACTTATTTCATTATTGAAAGTGCTGTGCAGTCATTCAGCCTTTGAGGTCTTGAGGGTTGCTGAGAGACAATTTGCACCAGATGATTCAAGATCCTATTCCAAATATTTAAGAGATTACAGGCTTAGTTTTCTACAGCACTTGTTAAGAGTTGTTTCTCCCTAGTGTGAATGAGGGGTTGTGATCCCTTTTATTCTCCTTTTTAAGTATGTTTATATTAGCAGGACCTGTCTAAGTCTGCCATTTTGCAACAAATAGGATTAACATACTGACTGCTCCTGCTATGCCTCAGCTGGGATGCAGAAACGTGCATTCCTCTTTCCCCCACATGTCCATGTTTGTATGTGCGCATATGTTTGGCACATGGTGAGACTGCAAGTAAAGGACTGCTGGAGGGACACTGTGCAGCTGTGTCCCTCCTCCGTCCTCCCTCTCAAAACCTTGGGAGTTCTGTTAGGAGAAAAAAACTGCTAAGTGATGTTTGGACCTTCTCTGAGTGACTGTTTTAGGGACTGACACATCTCCTCTCAGCAGTGGTCGTTTCCCTTATTCCAGTGAGTTCTACTTCATTTCCGAAAGTAGGACAGCTAGGCGTTTGTGCTGTTGCACATCTCCCTGAAGAGTCCTTGTCTTTGTTTAAGGTCTGTTGCTAGAATTCAGCATATTTTGGCTGCGGGAGAGAAGACAACAGATGGTTGAGGAGTTTCTGGTAGAAGTTTGCAAGGCAACTTGTATATAAACTAAGGGAAAGGTTGGGGTTGTATTTCTTGCCCTAGTGGTTTTCATCCCCACTCAGGGTATAATATATCATCCTTGGTCGAAAGGAGCATTGACCTTACAGCTCATAAGACTGCTCTAGAGAGAGAGTTGTGGTTTTTTAAAGTTTTATTTATTTTTGCTTTTCAAATGGACCAGGTTGTGCATTGATTATATTTTAGGGGAGGGAATGAATCCCAGTTCTCCCGCATGTTGCTCATTATCTACGCAGCAGATGCAATCCATGTTGTGTTCTGCTTTCAGAATACCAGGACTATAGTAAGGGAAATGCACATATGTATGCACGTGTGCATGATGCCAGCATGGATCCACAAGAAAGGTAAAATGACATTTTGTTAAAATGTTGTATCTTTCCCTTGACCGTTTCCTTTATGAGAACTTCCACCCATGAGCATAGGAGGTTAGAAAAGAAAGCAGTGGGAATGAAAACCACAGGAATACATTGGCAACACAACACACATCACTGAGGCAACTCAAAATTCAGTAGATGTTTATTTCTTACTTTGTTCTTTGCATGCCATACAGAGATTTTCAGTCAGATTTTAATTTGCTGGAATAAAAAGTGTGAGAGGATACGCAGTAAGAGTGTCCAGTTTCCCTATTTGCGCTAATTTTACCATCTGAACACCTGTTTTTCCACCCAGGGCCATGCAAGGTTTTCCTGGAATCACAGTTGGAAGGGTCTCAGTCAAGCATGCATGCATAGCGACTTCCTCTGCCCGCGCTCACACGCGTAGGGGTTCCTCGCTGCGACTCGCATGTACTGCCCATGCCTGTCCACCCACGCAACCACAAAAGCAGAAGAGGCTGTGAAAACACAGACGAAAATGGTGTAGTAGCTACTCTGTGACACAATGGAAAACGTTGTGCAGAATATTGCGCACTTCTAAATAAGTACAGCCGCTAGTTGCAAGGATCTGCAAAAGTATCCGAGTGTCCAAATCATTCATTGTAAGAGTTATGGACAGCATCCGTTCTTAATGGAAATGTTGCTAGCTTCGTCAGCAGTGGAAATCGTTGAAGAGTATTTGTGGTATTTCTGTCCCTGAAAGTTCTGCTATTTAGATCCCAGTATAAGATATATATCTGACATGTATTACAAGTGTTTGTAACTTTATTACCTCCTTGGGATTAATCAAGGCATTACTCTCTTCATTTCTAAGTAAAACTCTGTGCCAGTAACTTTTTTTTGCAGCCAACTACAAACTTCTGTAAGTTGTCTGGACTGTTTATATCCCCATGGCTCCTAGATGTGTTTGTTCCTGTATTACCTCCTAACTGTGTGTTTTAGTTTTCACTGAGAATCTTATCTTTGGTTCGTGTCTCTGACTGTGGTTTGGTGTGGAGCCAGGCCAGTAGGGTCTTGCCCAAGCAGAAGATATCCATCTGGCATTCTTCTTGTTCCCACTGGAGGGAAAAAATCTTTGGAAAGTCATTAAAAGGAAAGTGTGTCCTGCAGGGGAGGATATCTGCCGCTAGTATCATGGCCCTGAGCATCTTCTGTCTGAGTCATATTTTGTAGAAAAGATTAACTTTCTGCTGACCAGTGGCAGACTGAGAAAGTGTCTAAAAAGCTTGTTATGAGCGTGCTATAGAAATTGGTCATGTTTCACTGGGTTTGTGCAGTATGATGAGGTCCGGCTATTGAATACATGGTTGGCTGTATGGCTGGGCTGCCTTTGAAGCTGCTTTCAGAGACAGGCAGGGTTGTTACTCTGCCGAGGGGGTGTAGCACGCTGAGAAGAGCGAGGTCTGGTGAGGCTGGTCGCTGTCTGCACTCAGCAACAGGCTTTGCCAAGAAGGTGAGGGACTTTGAGCCAGAGCCAAGGCTACAAGGTGAATTAGTCTGGGGCCGACATCTAGAAGGTGCCAGCAGAGCTCGGTCTCCTCCCAGTTGGCAATGGTACTTGCTTGGAGAGTGGTCTGTATGGCTTTTCCTCAAGTGATGAATGCAGTTATCCCTAACAATTATCCAGTAAAATAATAGCGTGGCTATAATTTGACGTGGTTGTTTTGGTCCTGCGTCTGCCTCTCATCTGTTGTCAGACTGGATGTGAATTGAGGCCGCCCAGAACAAGAGAGTAATGTATGTACAGATGGGATTGTACTGGTTACATTGGCTTTATTTTCCGTTTTCCTGTCAGCTCTCAGGAGATAACCTTTTCTGACTATTACCCTATTTTTATTCAGATATGAAAAACCTTTCACATACACCTTTAGAAACAAGATAAAATGCTTTCAAGTATGTTTACAGTATGATTTTTCCCTTAATTCACCAAGACTCAAAACAAAGTGGACTTTATTTTGTGGACTGAGAAATCCTGCTCCTTTCTCAGATTCACAATGCTGTATGGTCTTTTCAAAATGAGAAATATTTAGCTGTTCTTAGTTATGAATAAACATTGTTTAGACAAGTGTTTGAAAATATTAAAAAGAAAAATATTTTTATATGCTAGCGTTTATGTAAACTACCTGACGGTTTCCATCCTCCAGGCACGTAGGTCTTATAACTGAGTACGTACAGGGTTCAGTGGAGCTCCCTCATTTAGGTATTTACAGAATCAAGACCTCAGTGGTCTACTAAATCACCACAAAGAGTAGCATATACACTCTCTTGGTGTAGCTAATGAAACAGCATAAAAACAATCTCAACTTCATACCAAAAAAAGACAATAATATGGTTGTGGAAGGAAAAAAAGGTGTGGTTTTTTATAGCACCATGGAAGAAACATGAATAAGCAAAGTTGCAGTCTAGATCCGAGTCAAAGCCATTAAGAGTCAACAAGAAGATCTTAATTTACTTCAGTGAGCTCTGGACCAGGACATAATACTGAAGTGCCTCAGAAATCTCACAAATTTTGGATAGCCCCTGATCTGAGAGGCAGGTTTTTTTAGTCAGTGGTGGCTACAGTCCTTACATATCTACCATATAATTGTACTTGCAAATGTTAATTGAGCAGTTCCCTTAGTGCTGGGGGGATTATTAGTCCAAGCGAGGGAAGACTTTGTTAGGTCTGTATTTCAAGTGTGCCAGTACACAGTGTTATCAAATACGACTCTGTTGCATTAGGAATGTTTACCATGTTCGTAAAGGGTACAAGGCTGTTTTTATAGTTATCTATAGAAATAGATACTGAAGCTTAGTCATGATTGCACCCAAACAAGCACTATCTGCTTGTGATTTAGCTAAATAAAAATGTGACCTTATTGTCTTTTGTCAGCTTTGAAGAATTAAAATAAACGTATTTTATTTGTTGAGGGAAGGGTTCAAAATGGTTTAACAGGATTTTCATTGTATACCAAGCTAAGGGCAGTGATGATTAACCTCTTTTGCAGTTTATGTGTTAATTTAATTCATTATGAGATGTGATTCTGGGAAGAGACTTGTTCTCAAGAAAAAAAAAATTCTAGGAATGCAGGAAATGTGAGGCAATCTCCTGTCTAGTGGCTGCATTTCTCCTAGCAGCATTATGTGTAATTGGAAAGTATATATGTTTAAAATAGCTGGTATCTTACTATTGAATGGAGATGGCAGAGATATCTTTGGCTCTTTCAGCGTGAGGACAATACTATGAAGTTTCAACTCGGGTGAGAAAAATTTTAAAAGCCCCAAACCAAGGAAGTTAGAGGACCTGGTCTGCCAGAGGATCAGATCCTAATATGGTGCTAAAGTACATACACATAACAGGGTATACATTGTTTTTCGACAGTAAAACTAAGAGGATGATAGGAATAGCTGGGTGTTTAACCAAAAACCAGGGCCAGAAGTGAGACATAGTCCACTCTGTTGGCTCTAGACCCTTAGCCCATATGGCTGAGCAGCTGCTCAGGTGCTGTCTTACAGGAGCAGCTTCGAACTAAGCCACTGAGATCATGGCAACCCATTTTATCCACATCTAAACTGCTCCTTAAACTCTAAATCCAAGTTTGGCCTCAAATATGTGACAGCTATAGATACAATTACAGGCGTGTAGGTGTCTGGAGGACTCTTAAACATACATAAACCCCCTGGCTGGTCACCTCTGAAGAGATGATGTGTTGCTTCTTGTGATTGTCATGTTCTGGATGCTATCCGCATGACCTCTTTGTATGGTCAAGGCCTTTGTCTTTTAAAAGAGAAAAATACGCAATTGGCTGCAATTATTAGGCTACAGTGTCAGCCAGGTTTTAATACCGTATGGGGAGTGATGCCACTAGACATAGTCTTCTTATTGTGGGCTAGATAGGGCAACCCTCTTCTCTCAGTTTGGGAAATGAGGGGTGGGTCAACATTTTTTGCAATTTGGCATTTCTGGAACATTAATAATTTGAAACAAAAAATTATAACTCAAAATCATGTGTGAAAATTTTACATTTTTGTCAAATAACCTGACTGATAAAGAAGATGGTGTTTCAGACATTACTGAGTTGACCAATATCTTTTAAGCAAATGGCGGTTATTTTTAACCACATTACCCTGAGTCCCCGTTTTTTTTTTTTTCGCTAACTCTGGTGAGTATCTGCTCCCCATTGGGTCATTTGCCTTCTCTTCTATTTAACTTAACTTCTTCCCCTTAACTTTTTGTAAGGAAATAAAGACTTTGTAATCTGGTCCTCCAAGCACATCCTAGCATGATAAGAAGCACTGGCTTTTCATATGAAAATCTTTACCAATACTTTATAGAAAAAAGCAAGCTCACATAAACAGGGTCTTTTTCACCCCAGAGAGAGGGAGACAAAAGGAATGTGACTGTGGTTCTTCAAGAACACATGCTTAAATATGTAATTACCCAAAAATTGTATTATAGTAATTGAAAAAAACTTAAATGTTTGATGTCGTTTTTCAAAATTAGCTTCAGATACGTAATTTTTCTAGTTAATAACCCCACTTACTGTCATTTTGAGCCCACGCTGACCCAGAGTACTGCTGTGATAGTGTTTATCTGCTTCTTGATCTGAGGACCAAGTGTCAGCAACTTCTGCTGAAGTCAACATGAACGGATGGTGCTCATGCATTCTAAGAGTCAGCATCCCAACTCTGAGGGCATGGGCTTCTCCAACAAATAATGCTGTAATAGCAGTAAAAAAATTATAATGCTTTTACTTGCATGGGTGGTCTGTAGTCCTTATAATATCAGATACCGAGCTGTTTCTTGTTTCGAAGAACTGTTATGAGGATCGCCTATTTCTCATAAAAGCATTGAAATTCTTGAAGAAATAGGTGCTGTAAAGTGATAAGCACAAGGCATACTAAAATCTGAACGTTTTCACATTATTAGTTCATATGTAATGATTAGCGTGCCAAAACTAGAAACAGAGTCAGATGCCTGTGGCATGCGCAGACTCTGGTTGCATGTGTGCCATTTTAAAGTCACTTAGCATTAATCTGTAACAGACTTAGGCCAAGAACTTCGTCTAGGACTTCCCACAGCTACGAGGAAGTTCAGATCTGGATCCTAGTGTAATATTCTGCGTTTAATTTGTACAAGATGGATTCCAGGCTTCCAATATTAGCCATTTACTCTCTCTCATCCTTGTAGGTCCTCTGCTTCAAACTTTGGGTAGATTCAAGCTCAGACCCACCCTTCATCTTTAATCTAATGAGTGGTTGCTGTTTGGCTGGAGAGGGGCACCGCAGAGGCTGCTGCCCCCACCTCGGACAGGAGCTGAGGGGCTTAAAGAACAGGGAAATAAACTGGGTCTGCCTTTTGAAAGAAAACATTGTCACCCCTGAAGGACAAAATGGGCTTCAGTCAGGAGGGACCTATCCACCAAACTCTGAACACAAGTAACATGGGGAAGCAGTGGATTTTCTGAGTACTTTAAACAGGCAAGAAACTGCTTGTTGTTGCCCGTTAAAACAAGATTATCCACAAACACCCAGCGGAGCGGCCTCCCCCAGCACTGCCAGGAGCTGGTAGCGCTGGTGGACATGCCGGCCCGCGGGGAGAGGCGGGAAGGGCGCAGGGCACGCGAGGGCTCGCCGGCTCAAGCTCGTGAAAAGAGGCTCTCAAATCCTCTCTTATAAGTATAGAAAGATACCGCAGTGGAAGTTGTTTGAGAGCAGATATGCCGCTTCTAACATGTATGAAGTTTTTTGTAACTTTGGCTTAATGATGTGTATCGGGGAGAGAACGCCTCGGGGGACATTCAAGGCCGGCACAAGGCCACAGACTGCATGAAGCAGCCATTTCTGCCAGGTCTCTTTCAGGCCCCGGGTCTGGATGAGATCAGGGAACAGGCTGAGATGAATTTTGCGATGTGCTCGGTACTTGCAAGCGACACAAGGTCCCCGGTATGAGGCAGAATGGCAGACGGCACACCGTTTCTTGAAACCTGGTGGTGTCTACAGGCACACAAAAAAGAATTAATAAAAATGCAAGTACAAAAGAAGGTACAAGCTAAAATTTGCATAGTGCTAATCGAGTCTGTACATAAGTCACTCCAGGGAGACCCTGCAAAATAAAGAAAAGTGAAGGAGAGAGAGAGGACTGTGTGCTGTGGCTCTGGTGCTGCTCTCACACTTGCCAACCCCAAACCGGGTTGTCAGCAGACAAAGCTGTGTGCAGCACTTAAAAACCCCAGTGATGAGGAATATGCATGTATGAAGGATTAATGTGTTTGGCATCACAAAACCAGTCTTTCCATCTTTTTGTTGAGACTGCTAGAAGGACTGGCATAAAAAACTTCCATTACCTAGAGCCCCAGGTTTTGAATTACCATGCCACAGAACCAAATGCACGGGGTTTACACCGCAGAGCTGGCATTGGCACTGGCAGGGAAATGAGCGTGCACGCGGTCAGACACTGAATTGCACAATGTTAACATAGTTTCCATATAGGTAAGGATTTTTCCAACAGGCATAATTAAAAAATAGTCTAACAGAATAATTTCTGTTGCACTGAATTGTGCTAGTGTGGAAGAAAATATTCAGCAGCTCCTGGTGGGAAATATAAGCTCTTGGAATGGAGGTGGTTGCAGAGAGTCTTGTATATCATTAAATCATGTATGCACTTGGAAACTCTATTATTCAGGCAACTGCTTCTATATTGGAAATATAAATTACAATGCCAAATTTTATTTAATTTTATACAAAAATTGGCATGCACAGAATCAGTTTTCCACTCCCTGATGATGTATACTCAATAAGGAGACTTTTTTCTGGTAGGAATCTCCAAAAATTCTGGGCCAACAGTACTATATACTGCTTGCGTACTGGCGTTTCCCACAAGAACCAAAAGGCTGCGCATTATACAAATACAGAAAGGCACAGCAGAGAACTAGGATGCAAAAAATGTTCTCCAAGTCTTTTGTATAAAAAAAGTTTTTTATATCTTTTGCTTTGCTTGCTTTTGGTCATTTTGAGAAGGCTTGAAAGTATAATGAAAAAAAAAGTTCAGGGCTAACATACCAAGGAAAATTAGAAATACTATATTGTGGGGGAACCTTGACATCTTTTGCTAAATAGTTCTTATTAAAAAATCTTTTTTGATTTCTAGTCAAGCTTTTTAGGCTAGGTGTAACGCATTAGAAGAGGAGCAGCTCTGTGGGCATATCACAGTGTAGCAGGAGTAAGATGTGCTTCTACTGCACGTGCTGTTTCCTCATTAAAACCAGCGAGGAAGAATTTGCTCAGTCATTCCGTGATTTCATACCATATTTGTTTGCTGACCCTAAGGCTCATCAGGAAAGCTCACGTTTTGCAGTATTATCAAAAGGGAAAGGACCCTGGTTTTTGCCCTTGGGCAGGTATCTCTCAAGATGATTCTACTCTGAATTAAAAAATTGTTTTGCATGATTGTCTGAGTGCTTAAAGTTGTCCGCTGAGGATAATAATATGTACTTGATTAGATTTATTTGGCATGAGCTTTTGATTTAGATTCCGCAGGAGGACAGGTCTGAAGTGGTACTTGCCGTGGAGGTTGCGTCACCCCTTGGCAGCGGGGCTGGCTCCTCTGCGGGGGCGGGAATTGCTCCCTGTCTGCGGGCAGCCTGCTCTTCCTTAATTAAATGATCCACGCAACACGTTGTCCTCTGTCACTCAAAGCTCATAAAACAGTTCCAAGGGCTTTGTATTCTTGGAGCAGCTGAAACACTAGGTAACGACTTCAGAAGTAATGGTTTTACGTGCTGGAGGTAAACACACAGCCGCCACTTCGTTGCGGTTACTGTAATTCACAAAAAGGTTTCATTTTCTAAGCCAAATCCCACACTTCAGCCTGCACCCTGTGTGCTCCTTACACCTGCCCGCGGACCAAACCCCGCCGTGTGAGGTGGACAGGCGGCACGTAGAAGTGGAGGATTTGGCTGCCCAAAGGTGGGCAGCGGTGCCGGGGTGGATGGCCCTGGGTATGAGAGACAGGTCTGGGGGTACGATGTGGACCTACGGGAAGTCTACTCCCGCCTGGAGACCGGGGTGTCTCCAGCGGCATAAAAATGTTCAGGCAACTGAATCGTTCTCCTCATTTCCAGCAGTTAAAATGGCCTTACCTGAAACTAGCCTGATCCTCCTCAGTATGGAGAAGAACCACTCCAGACAGGCTGTGGGCCCTGCAGAACAGGAACAGTTGCATTTTATGTTAATTTAAACTGACAGTTGGGCTCGGGACTCCTCACTAAAGCTCTGAGCAGTGCTTTTGTGTGGGTGAGAGGAGAGCCAGAAAGACAGTGTGGTTCATGTCAGCTTGATCCTCCTATTGCTCAAGAGGAAAATTGCTTGGAAAAAAAATCCTCTCTGACCCAAAACTTAGAGCATTATCAGTGAGGTTAGAAAGATGCTTGCCCACGGTGGGGGTCCCTGGAAGAGGCCACTGGGAGCATTTTAACTTCGTGCATGGGAGCAAGCAAGAGTAATTGCTGTTAAGGAAAAAAAATCCTACCCATAGCTCACTTTAATTCACGGCAGCTTTAATTCTGCAACTGGCGGCGCTCGGCTTCCCCCTCCTGGGGACAGGGCGAATGGGCAGGAGCAGGCAGAGGCTTTTTCTCCTCTTTTTGCTCCACTTTGAAACTGGTTTTTAACTGCTGACTGTGGACACCTCTGGCTTTGTACTCCTAAGGTGCTTGTGAAGGACAAGATGATTTGGAAAAGCAAGCCTGTTCCAGTAGGATGAAATCTACATAGTAATGTTTTTATCTCTGTTAAAAAAATAATTAGGGTCTAGTCATCAAAAACCATGATTCATATTTTGAAATGATCGCTGGGGGTAATCTTCATTGTTCTGGTGCTGTAAATAGAAGCCCTGTGTACGCCTAATACAGACGTTATATTCTGGGTCACAAGAAAATACCTTTTCTTTCTTTAACTTGAAAAATCTCTTTAAAGGATTGCAAAACAGGTGATTGAAAGTTCAAGGCTAATCAATCTGTTTGCACTCAGAAAGAGTGCAAGTTCTGTTTTGAAAAAAAGGCATGTCTTATTATAAAGATACGAACAAAGGAAGACAGTGTAGGATCGATCTGGTTCAGTAATACCATCACCCCTTTCAGTTAATCTATCAAAAGACAACGGAGCTTTCTTACAGATGCCTGAGCATAGCAGCCCTTCAGCTGTGCATGCTATTTCTTTTTTCTCTTTAGTAGCCTGTGGGTTCTGAAGCACAGATACATAAAACATAGCCAGATACTCATAGCTTTAACTCTCATGGAAGTGTCGAGGGCATCCAACCACTTGAAGCAGTAGCACCTGTTCATATGAAACAGCATAGTTTTGTTGTTGTACAGGTCCATTTCCATGGATGGCTCAACTTAATTTTTTACTCCTCCTCCTTTTAAAATCAAACCCAAAAGAATGACCTTTTTCTCTCAGATTTTTTTTTTTTTAACTGAAGATGCTGGTACATATCTCACCTTTGATAAAGTGCATAACTTTAAATGAATGCAAGTTCAGGGAGGTTAAAAAAGAAAATACTATTTATTTATGCGAAACTCGGTGTATGGTAGGCCTGGAGGCACAAGGAAGTTTGTACTTTCATTAATGGCAGCAATGCTACATATGTCCATAAATCTACTTATATGTTTCATCTTATTTCCGAAGACAGCTTCCAGAAAAGTAAGAAAAAGAGGTCTGACTGACTCATATCAGCATTGGGCTAGGGCCTAAATGTACTGAGAAAAAACACCATTTCTTTGGGGTTCAGGAGGCAGGAAACATATTTTTAAAATAGAAAGTAATTTCGTCAAGGCAGTAAAGGCTGCACCCTGTGTAGGGCATCTGGGAAGATTAATGGTCCTCAAAATTGGGCAGTTTGCCTACTTGGGGAGAAGGAAAAAACATTCAGCAGTTTTCCCTGGCCATTCACGGGACATTAGGTTGTTCTTCACGTTCATGCCCACAACCTTTCCCTGGGTTGGATCTTCCCTCCTGTAGAAGGACAGCATGTGCTAAGGAAAGGTTTTTAACTTGGGGTGTTGCTGTGCTTGGCAAAAGGCAGCATGGTACACAGCGCCGGCCCCCCAGTTGTAAGGAATCAAAGGTTTGCCACTGATTTTGGCATGTCCAAAGGTTGCCCCAGGCAGAGCTGGTGGATTTCCTGGGGCCCAGAAGTCATCCTTCTTCTCGTCTTTTAACTATCTTCAAATAATTTCCATTATTTAAACTGAAAATTAGTGTCCCTGATAGAAAAGTAAATGAGTCAGCATCTACAGTATCAACGCTGTAAATGTTGGCCTGACACTTATTTGTAGAATTCCATTTTTTACTAAGAAATAGATTTGGGGTTGTAAAGTCAGGGCTTCTTCCGTAGTTCTTACCTAACTGCTGTCCCACAGGTAATTTGTCCTAATATATTTGGTGAATACCAGGTACTTAAAAAAATGTATGTGCACAAACCTGAATTAAAAGTTTAATAAAAAAAAGCAGAAAATTGTAGGTCATTGCAGCATGTTTATGTACAAAATACTTGTCTCTCATCTGGATTTGTGTAGCTTTCGTTGAGCCGTGCATTTCATTGTGCTTTTCTTAGGTGAGCCAAGAGATATGAAGAGTCAGAAATCTCTTTCTCATATGTTCTAGTGGAGTTACCTCATGGCTTTTTTTTTCCATGCTTTTTTTAATGTAAAATAGTTGGTACTTTACAATTTTCTCAGTCGTCTGCTGAGTGCTAGCAAAAAGCAGTCTGGTTGTTCTCCCAAGCCATGCCAGCCACTCATGATACACAGGGAACAAATATAAAGTCTCTATTTAATAAGGGATGCAGGATGTGAGCCTGGAAGTTGCCAGACTAGATGCAGATTTCAATGAAATTACAAAGAAGTTAATTGTGCCTTATGTCTATATCTAGTCCAAATGTGAAAGTTTCTGTTTCTTCCTGTGGTTCCTTCCTATTGAGATATCCAATTTTTGTACACGTAGACCAAAAACCAGAGAAGCTCATAGTTCCTCAGTTAGTAGCTCTTATTAGTGCATTCTCATCATGGTTGCTAGAAAAGAAAATCCAAGGCAGGGGTGTACGTCAGTGTGTTAGAACATATATTTCTAAAACTGTGGACTTTGCTGGAACATTAGAAAGGCTCCGACATTAGAAATGCTCAGTGTTACACAAAAATATCTGGTGAAAAATACTTGTTATTATCAAGCAGTGTAAATTGCTGACTATCTAATACAAACCATCCTAAATAGTCAGTTATGAAAATATCTACTTGATGCGTCAGCTTTAGCACTGCTCCCAAGACCTTCATTTTTTAATGTTACCTGCTATTGCCCAATCCGACATCCAAATTTGAATGATTTGTTTTTAAGAGCAGGATCTTCAACTTGCAGCTTTGATTTGAAAAAAAACCCACAACCCAGACATTAAATGTTTTTAGCCAGACAGATTTCCCCTTGGCTTCAGATCCTTTCTGTATCCCAGCACTGCGTATTTTGAGGACCAGGCGTAACATGCTCATGGACGTCCCTAAAAGGAGCCACAGACAGCGGTGACAAATCACCTCGATCTCCATCCTTCTCCAGAGTGCCTATTCTGAAGATGCCGGCTAACACCTACGTTGCTGATAGTTTTTCACAAAGTGTTGCATTTTTTCAGTAGGTGCTGACAATGGCATCTGATTATTTTCAACAAGAAATTTCCAGATTGTATAAGCTTTGAGGAACTGACAGCATGGATCAGGTTTAAAACTGATGAATCAAGTGTGAAAGTATCCGTGAGCCTAACTTATGACAGCTGCTTTTTCTTACTGTACTTTTTCTTCTCTGTTAATAATCCCCTATTTTTAGCTCCTTTTGCAAGTGACGGAACTGAAATAAAGAATAACGCTAGTGGGAGCCCTCGACTGACTCGACAGCACTAACACAACCCTGTGTGCTGCCTGCAGGGCTGGACCATCCACAACATTTAACTTTCCCTCTTTCATTACCCCAGTTTTTAACTGTTGCTATAGTCTACTGAGATTCCTGGGTCCTTTTTCCAGAGCAAATGGGAAACTCCTTATTTCCTCCACCATGTAACCTTAGCTAAACGGTTTCAATCTATTGGAAGGGCAGCTCACTGGACCTATGCTTCCATTTTAAGGGGTTGCGGCATGAACCTTCCAGGACTATTCAGGCCACCAAGACAGACCTCAGGCAGACCCACTCTGCCTGCACCACGCAATAGGACCCCATCTTCCCTTCCATTTCCACTCTCCCAAGGGGTTTCCACTTTCCAAAAGGCTTTGGAAAGCTCCAGTTTCTTTTGCCGACCCGAGTCAGAGAGGTGATGCTCTGTCTCCTCCAGCTCCTCCGTGCTGTTTGCAGGACTAGGACAGTGCCGTGTGATGCAGAAGTGCGGGCTCCCCATGCCATGGGATGTGCTGGAAGGGAAAGGGGGGCTCCCACGTGGATTTCTAGATTCGTTCCTCGTGGGCACAGGCTTTCCCCAGGTAGTACCAACAAAGATGTTGGAGAGAGAGGGGAAAGAGATTTGTTATTTATTTACAAAGTAAGTTTTCCCTCTTGGAGATGTTCCCAGTTTACATAAGGGGTGTGCAAACAGGCATACCATGTAGCATAAATATAGACGAAGATTACACACCTTATCATTAGATGAAATGGTCAAAAAAGTTTTCAAATGTCCCCAAACTTTTTTTAAAAATACCCTGATATCCGTTTATCTATTTGTATGCTTATAAACGTGAAGAGCAACATGCATTTTATTAGTCATCTGGTAATATTCTATGGCAATAGAGCTATTGAGATTCGTGTATTGCCTGATGTATACGCTGCTTACGTTTTTAGTGGTAAATGTAAAGGGGTTTTTAGCTCCTAAAAGAGATAGATTGTTGGTGATCTCCGGAAAACCATACATTTCTTTAGGCTAATTGAGTTATCAAGAAATGCCTATTCTAATTTTATTGTAAATTTTTGCCTTATTAGAAGGTCCATATTCATGTCAGGATTTAATGCTGAAGATTTATTTTGATGTCTTTTACTCAGGATAGCAAACAGTTACAGTGTCACCATCTAGGCTGCATTTGATTAAAACATCTGTGAACTTGAGTGTATTAATTAACTGTTTTCCTAGTTTAAGGATTTTTTTGGCATATATTTTCTGCCTGAATGGCAAGTCATCTTCCCATGCAATACCAGATGAAGTTGGTTCAATAATCCTGTCACTTATTTTCCACACAATTGTTCTCTTTTGCCTTTGTGGTGTGTTTTGCTCCTCAGTCCCTTGATACAAATTTGTGACACCGCTAGTCGATATGAAATCAATTATGGTTTGACATAATATGGTTGCAGGTTTCTTGACATTGTCTGGTTTGAAAAATCTTATCCATGGCTGTCTTCACAGCTTATTATAAAATTCTGCTTCAGAAACATCACAAAATTCACATAATGAATGAGAAATATAGTTGTTTGTCGCTGTCACGATTTCCTCTCCAAAACTCAAACATTATTCTCATTTATCAACTAAACCTTAATTAAATAAACCTCACATAACCCTATCTCAGCAAGGCTCTTATGAAACTTATTTAATGTTTTGAGACCCTTAGCTGAAATGTGCTCTGCAGCTGCAAAATGCTCCCCTGGTTTATTGAGCAAACTTTCTAAATCCGCTGCCTGCTGCTCGCACTTCAGGGTTTTTCTTTCTGGTGTGGTAAGAAGAGGAATTAAACCCATCATATTCTGTATAATGTCCTAGGAAAAGTGTTGGGTTTTGTGCTGGAGGGATCTGTTGAACTAGTAGAAGCCATTAACAATGATGTCGTGGAGGACTGAAAATAAAGTAAGACTGAAAATAAAATAAGACTAAAGGTAGAATGTTCTAGTGGAATGGGACAATACTTTCCTGCTATAGATGAAGAGATTAAAGATGATTCATGAGGGGAAGATGTACATATTGAGGCCCTGAGGCTGATCTATGATCCAAACAAATACCCACATCCAAGAAACTGAGGCAGAAAGTGAATATCAATTTATTGCATCAGTTCCAGCTAAGATAATATCTAACATTTACAATGTTACAACATAGTCTCTAGCCACTATTCCAAGAGAAAAAAATGTAGACAATTAACTGCAGTGCAGATGATGGAAATATTAATCCAGGAACAGTGTCAAATGATATATCATGTATTTTCTTCATCAAGGTGATGAAAGGTTTGGGATTGACAAAGATATTTAGCAAGGTGAACTTTCAGATTGCATGCAAATCTTAATGAAGTTGGTGGGAAACTAGTGCTTCACTAGGAGGAAACAACCTCATTATAATTTCGGACCTTTCAGTCTGAAACAGATAGAAATATTTTACAGGCAAGAGTAAAAAAAAAAATCTTCGTGAAAACAGGCCTGGCTTAGAGTTCACAGTCCTTTATTGATTTAAGCTCCCACTAAAATCAAGCAGAGCATCAGAGAAAAGTTTAATGACGAGGGAAAGATCATAGGAACTAATGAGTGCTAAACAAACAAATGAATTGTTCTACTGATACCGCCAATGGATGTGTGTTCTGCTGGAATGAGTGAGGTGTGTGGTTGTTCTCTGCTCCTCTCGTATAGATCATAAATCAACAAAGAGAGAAGTTGTAAGTGTTTACTGTGAATAGGAACTGAAACAGTGCTAGTAAACTCTTCTGTCAAAACCAGAGATGGTCCCTATATGAAAAAGAAAAAAGAAATTGATTCTGACTTGAAATACATCTAGTATTTGGGGCTTGTGCTTTGATTTGACCTAGCATGAAGTCAGGGGTAAGCAGCAGAGTTCAGGCCCACATTAGAACTTCCCCCAAATCTTTGGGAGCTAAGGTGGAGATCCCTTTTCCAGTTAGAAGCATTGTCGAGACAGCATATGACCCACCACCGACTGAATGATGGACAGAGCATGTTTGCACTGCAACTGGGAGGTCCGATTGCAACAGGAGAATGCATTTGCACGCTAACTTGAATGGGCTTGCTTACTAAATCATAATAAGCGGGTCTTTAATTTGCACAGCTGTCTCACCCATCGAGCCACAACTTCACTCCCTATCCTCTCCGCTTGTATCCCACCCGTCTGCCATGGCCTCTTTCCTGCTCTGCGACCCAGCGTGGGATGCAGGGGGTGGGCTTAACCCGGATCCGGAGCCCAGAGGGCATCAGTCATGCTGCCATCCGAGGTGTGCCACGTGCTCAAAGCATCCCCACTGAATGGTGCCCACTTTGCAGCTGCTACCTGCCACTGCAGCCCTTTCTCTGCCTGGAGCTAAACGCTGGGTCGAGAGAAGAAGTTAGGCCTGAATATTCTCATTGTGAAACGAGTTGCCAAATAAAAACCTTGATGTAAAATAGCTGGCTAGCAGCTGATACTAAAATGTGCAGGGGGAAGTCTGTTCGTGCAGGTGAACAGCTTTGTAATGTATGTCCTGAAAGCTGGTCTAACCTGTGTCTCAAAATGGACAGGAAAAGGATGGGTTTTTTGGTTAGTGAGGGAAAAACGTTGCCCACTGCCTCACAGACTAGCTTAAAAAGATCTAGTGCCGATGAAATCCACTGGGTTGGCAGTCGGTGAGACTGAAATCCTGCTCCTGTGCACAGACAGTGATGGTCTGAGCTTATCCAAACCAACGCAGGAGTGTCAAACTCATACTCTACACTAATTAAGTCTTTGATGTTCAGGGGTGTTAATTAGGGTTAGTGGTGTGTTGTCATGAATTACTGGTTTCCAGTTGTTCCCAGATTGCACCCATCCAGGATACTGCATTCCCCTTCTCTTTCCCATCCTTCTCCCCTTCCTCCACCCTTCTTCTCAGACATCCCCTCAGCAGCTCTGCCTCGGGTACCAGCAACTCAGACCTTCCTCACTCCTCTCTTTCACTACAGCCCCGTCTGTCCCTGCTGCTGCAGCCCCGCAACGCTGCCTCTGGTCAGCGGGGCTCTGCGCTGCCCTGCCTTCCTCTCTGCTGGTGATAGATCTCCCCGCTGCTAGCTGGGACGTCTCATCATGGACCAAAAACCTGATCTGGGCCAGGAAACTCAGGTCTTCTAAGTCCTCAGAGAGACACCTAATGATTAAATATTTAATTAAAGCTGACATGGTTCCTAAGCCAAGGAGAGAAGCACATGCTGCATACCTTATTCTATGTTGTAGGGAGATTCGGCTCCTGGTTTAGCAAGCATGTTATGAAATAAACTTCTGTAAATACATAAATGTAGAAACATACACCAAATATCTACATTTTAGCTATAGGTAGTTGGTTTTTTTCTGCATTGGGTCACTAAGTCTTGCCCAGGCTGACCTGAGCACATTGGCTGGCCCTGGCACATCCCTGTTGTGCGTCCTGGTGCAGCACACGTGGTGGGGATCCCTCCCCTACTCAGAGTGAGGAGACAGAGCGCCTTACCTGGCTCCAGGACCCAGGGCTGGTAGGTGGTAGGTCAGAGGTAGCGTGCTGGGCCCTGGTTCCTCTCTACCTGGTGCCACAAAGCCAGAGAAAAGCTTTTGTTTAGACAAAAACACAGAAAAAGCAGAGTCCTGAAGATTTTCAGGCTACTGGAACAGCCCTTCTGCTCCAGCAGAAAAGCATGCTGTTAAAAGTTAGTTATTCC
>NW_009186305.1:28151-29235 GCF_000690835.1 Fulmarus glacialis
GTAGCAGCTTATGAAGCTTCATAGGTAGAAGTTTGCGAAGAGAGAAGTTAAAAGAAATTATTATTATCATTAGGTAGAAGCATGTTCATTATGTGAGGGGAGTGTCTAGAGCTGTGGCCCACATTTTAATCCACAGTCATTTTTCACAGCAATCCTGATTATGTAAAACTCATGCTATACTGATTAGATTAATATAGCACTAATTCTCTTACCTGCTATAAGTGAAATTAAATAGCTTGATTTGGCTTATTGCCAATTTCTTCTGCTAGTGAGCCCACTCCTGCTTTCTAGCATTGCAATGTCATTTTAGGTTGTGCTGCCTGCTTCTGCAGCTGCGTGACTGCACCTGTATATGCTGAAACCCTGCTATAAGGAGGAGTCCTACTCTGGAAACTGTTAAATAGAGAATATTAAAAAAAACAAGCGTAAGATTTATTCAGTGCTATTTTATGCTGCCAAGCAAAGGGAAAAGAGGAGCCACTGGAATCATCTATCCAAGTTTTTCACAATTTCTGACAACACTGAGAAAGTCTTTGGTTTCATAGATGAATGACTTGAACTGTTCTTGCCTTCAAGGCAAATCTGTGAAATACCAAGAAGGAATGATGCCTTGAAGACATATTGATGGGTAACGAGGAGATTGCTATATGATTACTGGCACTTGTGCTCTTGAAACAAAGCGGTACTATTATAATGAAAGCAGATGAGTTAGGGAGGAAATCGCCCTTTTATGCTGTATTCTCCTCTGAAAGAAGGAATATGTTATTATATTACTGTGATATCTTTACTGAAGATATTTTCTAGTTGGTGCTTGTCGAATTTAGATTCATAAAAGCTGATTTTTATTTTGAGCCTGCCTGCCTTCCTAGCACCATCTGCTGGTACTTCATGGGTCCTGTAGGCTGCTGCTGGAGAGCTGTGCTCCTCTGCATTTTCCAGAGTGTAAAGATCCGGTAGTATTCATTGCAACTTGTTGTGTTATGGAGCTGTAATGGCATTTCTTTAGCTAAACTTCCATTTAGTATCCATTCATCCTGACAGAGTCTGTTTTCTGAAAGTAATTCTTATTCACATTATGAAAACC
>NW_009186305.1:29268-60155 GCF_000690835.1 Fulmarus glacialis
GCATTATGGGGACTAATGCTTGAGTAATGATTTGTGGGCTTGGCCCCTTAAGTTTCTTGTAAGCTCATCCATAGCTTTGTGGTTCTGCAGAGAAAAAGTCTGTGCTTTACCAAATCTGAACAAAATGTGTTAAACAGGTTTTTGTGTTGAAATTGTCAGATTTTAAATTATGGCTTTTGTTTAATGTTTTATTGCATCTTTTCCCTGCTCAAATACGATTTATTTCTTTCTCAAACTTGAATGAATTGGCTATCTTTGAGGGAAATCAGTGATAACTGATGAAATTTTTAAAATGTATATGTAGGAGATAATTACTGTGTTGAGGGTGTCAAAGAATATTTTTATGATTTTATAAGTGGGTTCTAGCCTTGGACCTGTACATGGGTTGTGAAGGTCCAGTGACCTTTTCTCAGTAAAGGTTATCTTTAGCACAGTTCTGAATATCCTCTGTCTCCAAGAAAACAAACATTCCTATTCCTATCCACAAGCTTATCTAAATGCTTTAAAGGATTTAATACTCATATTTTAATCTTGTTGACAACTTATTTTTTTCTGGGGAAAAAAGTCTAACTGAGGTCTATCTAAGATACAAAGACATCAAAATCTCCTAAAAATATATACAAAGCAGTTAATGTTCTCTCCAGCCTTTAAATGTGCCTGAAGTCTTAACACGGCATTAAGGAAATGAAGTACAATTAGAGTGTAGGCTTATGTGGAGCTAGGAAATAAAGACGTTTCTGAAATAACCATTACTGTAAGCGAAATGTTAATTCTCTGCCAAAGAAGATGAGAGCAGAAAATTTTGCTTACTGGTGTCTGAACCAGCAGGGTCTCCTAGCCGGCGGTACATTGGAGCCCCATGCCCTGGTACGCTTGCTCCTCTGACTCCCTGCCCAAACAGCCCCACGTGGGGCTGGGAAACCTGAGGGGTCCCGTTTGCCGTGGCACTCCTTCACTAACTCAGCCTTGCAGTGGTGTGACTGCATTGTGTTGCACTGAGCCGTAAGAATGGACTTAACTCAGCCTGTTCGTATGGAGGTTTGAGCCGGGTTGGTGTGGCCTTCCAGGGACTGGATTGTTCTCACAGTCCTGGTGTCCTAAGAGACTTCATTAAGCCTGCATAGCAAGTTGTGAGATCTTACACCTCAAGGAAGCTTTATCAACTGCAGGCATCTAAAGCAAGAAAGAAGAAGAGGGAATTTGTAGGCTGAAACACAGAAGCTGTTGGGAGGATGACTATGGAAGATCAGCTTGTGAATCCATATAAAATACTTGTATTGACTCTGTTGCCATACTTTTGACAGCTGCATGTTAGATTGTGTATATTTATTTTACAACATTGCTGTGAGGTGGTGTTATTATTTTAAGGATGGGATCTCTCTGTTTCAAGGATAGAGGTGCTTGTTCGTGATCAGGTAGGATACCTAAGATGTAGAAGAGAACTGAACTGGCATCATCTACACCCCAGTTGCACTCTAAATCCTTTGCTTTAACCTCCTTCTCTTAGTACAGAACGTTTGGTGTGCCACTTCAGCTGAGTGAGGTACAGCTGAGCTTCTTGAATGTACTGCATTTTTGCAAAAGAAGTTAGCTCCAATTTAGGCACCAGAATAAGTGGTTTTTTGAAAATCTGTTCCCAAATGTCAGTCCCAACAGCGAATTCGGAGGGCTTGAGGTTAAACACAAGTACATTACTTGGCTTTCATTCGCTGTCAAATTTTGTGTGTGTAGGTGGCAAGCTCAAACAGCACCTGCCAACTACTTATTGGTTATTGGCTTGGGATAGAGCTGTTAGTCTTGTCCTTCATTTACGTTTAGTTCTGAGGCATCCACTTCATGTATTATTTTGTATCTGCTTTCAGAATTGTATGAAAAATGATGAAATTTAAGGTTCAACAAAGTACACAGTCTAAAAGCAGGAGTTCTAGTTCAAAATGACTTTGTAATCAACAGAGAAAAATTGTATCTGAAATCAGTTACCAATGCACAGCTCAGTGGCAAAAATACATTTAAAAGATGCAGTATATCAGCCTTTGTATGTACAGGAGAAACTAAAGAATCGTATTACCATTTTTCAGACAGAGTTTTAACACAAGAGTGTCTGGATTGTACCCACAAGATATTTATTGAGACCTGTTCTTTGTGTCCTCTCTCATCAGAACGCACAGTCCCGTATGCTTCACAAGTGTGCTCTTAATATGTTTTATGTGATCTTGTTTGAGAGTGTGTCTTAGCTGGTAACTGTAAAAAGGACTCTGTTATCTGGTAAATATACTTTCCTTGTTCTTGCAACTTTTGAGATCACATGAAAAGTTAGTTTATAATTCCTATATAGCTTTATTTACATGGGTTCTGACCAATGGGTCCCTCTCCTCAGCCCCTGTTAGTAATCTGTATTTTGCAGTCACTTACTGCAAAGTCATTGTTCCCAGCTTTGTTTTGAATATTGTGTCTCAACTCTATCAAGTCCTGACAATGACCCATCTTCTTTCTTCTTATTGATGTGTTTGTATAAAGAGTATTTGAGCAATGATATGCCTTGGGAGATTGGTTTCAATATACGTTACACAAGTAATGCAACTCTTCCTTACCTGCCTTCCCCAGAAAAGACGTTTGCTTTATGTGAACGCGTTTGTTTACGGTCGAGGTGGTGGCAGGCTTTGCTGAATCTTCCATGTGTGAATTTGCATTTTGAAAACATCTTTACACAATAATGATCAAAACTGTCACAGACAGAGTTTTTATGCCAGGGAACATTTTATGGTGTTTTCCTCTTTAAATGAACTATCAGATTTGAGAGTTATCGGAAAGATCCATTTAAAGTAAGAATGGAGGATTGAAGGAAATGCTTTATGCCATGTTAAAGAACCTTTTCTGGAACCACACAAATTGATTCCCAGTTCTGGGAGCTGCACAAATTGTCCTGAGGCTTAGGTTGACTTGAACTAGCTGAATGGAAAACAAAAATCACCTTGGAGCCAAACCAGGGTGAGAGGTAGCTGTGAGGCTGGCCCACTATCATTTCATTTCTCTGCATTCATCTCCAAGTGTAATTCATTCCTTATACTTCGCATATTGATATAAGACAGACACAAAATTTTGTCTCCTACTTAAGACAAAAGGTGATTTTTCAACTGCCCCCTTCACGAAGGATTGGTGAAATCACCAGGGAGGTGGCCAATTTGAGAAGGAGGGGTTGCCAAGGGCAGGTGTGCTCCTGCCCTGAGCTGTATGGGCTTGTCTGCAGGCTGGGGACAGCGGAGGAGAAAAGTCTCCCCATCAGCACGTAGTATCCAGGATCTCTCTGGCACAGGGCAGTGCAGATGGGAAGAGGTTTGAGATGAGAAGTTCTGCTAGGAAGCAGGCAGATGCCATATGCCCTTCTTCATTTCTGTGCTTTCATAAACTGTTCACGAGTAGTTGGTTTGCCAAAGTGAGGGCTCAGGTTCTGCCAGAGTAGCTCTGGATTAGGGAGAGAAGGTTGATAGCTGTATCTCCTTGCTGATGCTCTCTTGCTGTCTGGTAACCCGGCTTCTAGCAGCTCACTTCTACGCTGCCAGATATCTTCCTCTGGGAGAAGTCTTTTCGTTTTTAATTCTGTATGGGAAACAGCCTCATCTATGGTACTTTTGAAGGTGTGTTGTCATGTCATGAGGTGCAATTCTCATTTTTGAACCAGAGCTTAATGCTCCAAGTACATACACACACATACCATTTTACATGTGTGAACAGCATCGTGCTTGTTAAATATGAATATTTCCAGGACTGTTGCCCAGTTCTGCAGATACAGCATTCTAAGATTATGCATTTGCTGTCTTTCCATCAAAGATATTCATTGCAGGAATAGAAAGATTTCTTTTTACTATCTGCCAACCATGGAAACTCTGAAAGTCGAACTCTATTCTTTCTGGCTTATGAATCATCACCCCTAACCTTGACTCAGCGATCACAGGGGAACACTTATGCCATGGTTAACATATATTCTTCTGATCAAAAAGATTCCGTAGTATGGTGTTATGTTACTCATTATTTCTTTAATAATGCCTATATAGAATCCCACTCATGATCTTTCAGCTACGTTAGTTCAATGGAGCTAAGGGAATAAAACAGTGGAAAATTATTTTTAGTCCTTTGAGAGACAAACACATCTGACATTAAGTATGTTATGAATGCAGAAGAGATATCACTTTGCTGGCTATAGTTAACTGAAAATCAAAATAATATATTGCTTCAAGGTGGCAGCTTTTAGTTACTCTGAGATATGATGCTCTGGCTAGAGGAGAAAATGTATGTGAGTGTGTGCTGGATGTGAGAAGAATACTCCAAGAGATGGTATTCTTCATTATTAATATAGCTTTTGGATATACTGTGATTATTTATAACTATAAGAAGTGTGTTTTGCATCAAAGGCAATTATGCCAGTTAACAGCATGTTCAGGCTAAGATAATTGACTGAACAATCTTTTAATACTTTGCCCCTTTCAAACCTGTTGCTTGGATACCACTTTCTCTGAACTGTTATGTACCTTGCTGAAAATTAAATAGTAAAGAAAAGGTTTTAGCAGCTCTTTCCTTTGTCTTTTCCATAAACTCTATATTAAAAAATAATTTCAGAAGTGGAGTCAAAGAATTATGGCTTTCTGGCAAAATACTGACAGAAACAGCTGGAAAATGCAACTCATGCACAATTTGAATTCAAATCTTTGTTCTCTAGATGTATGTTTTTTCTTGCATGCAAGCTTTTCCTTCCTCCTCCAAGGGGATTTGACTTTGAGACGCAACAAACAGATTCTCAAATTGTAGACATCCTGAAGTAACTGGATAATGTATCCAGGTAAGTCTCTTACTAGTGAGAATGGTTTGTTCCCTGCTCAGTTTTACTCACTCACTAAAATGTAATCTGAAAGTGTGAGGTAGTGTTTGTGATTTGAGGTTTTTGTATAATGAAATGCTTTTTTGTCTCCATCTAAATGCCAAGTATTCTATTGAATTATGTCATGCCATGAACTGCTGTGGTTTCTTTAAGCTGTGAGCTGCTACTTTATCTATACACAAAAGCCTCTCAGAAATGCCAGAGCTGCCTTAATGCGAGGGTTCAGATTTGCCTACAGGACTCATTTCACATTTCACTGTTGCAGCAGGTTTGGGAAACCTCCGGGTTTATCTGCCTTGCTTCACTTCACTCTAATACAAGTGGGGATGAGTGGTCTGGTTGGCTCAGCAGGCAATGTCTTTAGGATCACCTTTTTCTAGGATCATCTTACCAATTAAGCCCAGGGCTTAAGTTGTGTGACATTGCTATCTGAAAACTGAAGGCTTTCCAGTGAAGGTGCAACCTCTGATCAGGGAAGTCACCTGTTTACAGAGAAGACGGTGACTCCAACCCAGGCATCATGTTTTGACCTAGATTAGGCAAAGAGATATTTATTAGATATTTGTCCTAATGAGGATGACTTTTGCTGCCTGGTGGAAGGCAAGGAAAATCTTCTGCCTGTTCCCTGTGACCCCTGTGCCTGGGGAGGGTTGTCCTGCCACAGGCCATAGATACTGTACTCCTCCCCGTGAGGTGCAGGGAAGACTGCCAAGGGCTTTGCTGAAGCTTGTGTTAAGAGAACAGAGCCAGTGAGAGAAAGAAAGCCTCATTCAGGTAGACACACGTGCTCTTCTTATGAGGGCAGAGCAGAAGCTCTCGTGCCAGGGTTGGTGGCTGTGGAGGGCATCAGCAGCAGTCCTAGTGGGATTATTATACCTGTGGGTTTTGGAGGGGGCGACCACTGCCCTCTTCAGCACTCTAACTGCCTGGTCATGTGCCGGTGGTGCAAATTTCATCTCTCCCCTTCTACGCTTAACTGCACGTAGGGCCTGTGCCATGTAGAGGGACAATTTTTGTTTGGTGAAAATGAAGACAACGGATTTCACAGCATGATACTGACTCAAGCAGACTCTTTGTAAACCACATCTTGGGATCTGGGAAGCTGTATCTTGGAAAGCAGCACGTATTGCAGTAAGTGAAAAGTCAGGACTTCTGGTGTAGCTCATTGCTTCAGTGGGTGATGGGGCAGAGCTGCAAAGATAGTTGTGGTCCAGTTGTCTCAGCTTTCAGCTCCTCTCTACTTCCTATCGCCATGAAACGAGCAGAAGTAGAGGGGAGGTTCCTATCTGGATACAGAGTTGGACCGCAGACATCTTCTAATCTGGATTTGGGGATTTGCCCATGATCTCTAATGCAAAAGGGATGTTTTGTCATTTTATGTTCGTAGCTGAGCCAGTCAGCAGCACTGTCAAAGTGACTCACAGCAGTGCTGAGATTGTGACTCACTGCTGTGTCCTTTCTGGAAAGACACTAATCCTCCTTTCCTGCTGCTTGGGCTGTTTTGGGAACCACAGCGTTAAGCATTGAAAGGCACATTTATTAACTGACACATGCCAGGAGTGGGTTTTGTTTGTAACAGCGAGGAAGTACTTTGTGGCCTCTCTGCTGTTGACTAGACGCTGACACATCTGGCACCCAGGCACCAGAAGATGGAGAGATTCGGGCATTTGTTTCACTGGTTAGATCTGGGTGTCAAGCCTATTTCAGTCAATGGGTCTTTGGGCTGGATTCAAGAGTTTTTCTTAACTACCAACATCTGTCAGATGGCAACTCCCCGAAAACACCCTTCCTGGTCATGCTATTTTAAGGCACTTATACTTTAAATAATAATAATAACAAAACCCTTCAAGATTTTTCTCTGAGTAATTTGTCCTCAAGGGACTTGGAAGTCCTCAGGTTTCTTCCTGACCAGTGACAGGATGTGGTGTATCCACCAGGAGTCATCCAACCCGTTGCCACACAGGCACTCTGGTCAAAAGCCTTCGGGATTACTTGCGGAGCAGGAGGAACTGTGCCCTATGAATGTACTTAATACTTTGGTAACTCTACCTCAGTTGATTATTGGTGTAGCTCCTGCCTTAAAGTGTGATAGTTCTGTTTTAAACCAACAGTTGGTTTGTTGTGGTCTCCTGAAGCCTTTAGCTAGGGCGGGAATCATCTTGCATGTTCTTAATGTCTTTAGACATTTGCAGAGGATATCTTTATCTGAGCTCATCTCCCTGGGCTCCAATTACAGTCAGTGAAGAGAAACAGGCATTTCAGGGTGTGATTTATCTGACATGCTTTAGCTCTCTGCCTTAGGAGGAGAGAAGTTGTACCCTAGAGGTGCCTGTTTCTCTCAGTGCATCGTAAAGTAGTTCATGGGCGATAGCATAAACGGAACGGTCTATACTGAGTCAGGTGAACACCACAGCATTTACTTAATGAATATACACTCAAGATAAAATTTATCCATGCAAATGCCAGTCAATTTCTGCAACTCTCTCCTGGGGCTTGGCCTTTGCGTATTTTTTGAACTAATTAGGGGTATGGTATTCTTCTTTTTTTAACCAGCAGAGTTATGTGTGTGTGGTTTCTTCTTTCTTGAGGGAGGCAGGCACATTTGTACAAATGTCCAGCATTAGCATGGCTGCACTGACTCACTCGGACTATGCCAGTGTTTCTAACTCTAATTGTTAAAAAGTCTTGAAAGGTTTTCAAACAACAAATCTGTGAAACTTTTAATTCTTTTTCCCATACTAATAATGTAGGGTGAAGCCTTCAGGCTGCGTGGCATGTCTGAAGAGGCATTTACTTGCACACATTCAGAAAAAGGAGCCCTTCTTGCTGGCTCTCTGTAGGCAATGTAATGTTTCCTTCATTATCCTCAGAGCTCCTCTGACTCAGTGCTTTCACTGTCTTGTACATTTCCCCCCCTGCCTTCCTTTCCATGCCTTTCTCTTCCACCTTTAATTCCACATCCTGACCCTTCTGCCAGCACTGAAAGTACTGGCAGAGCTTCTGAAAGCCTCTGGCTCCAACCAGACCCATGCTTGGAAGCATGGTTGTGTATTTCACATGCTTTTTCTGTAGGTATCTACACACCCTCATACAGCCACCTTAGCTGGAGGAATGACCTCTGTCTTAAGCCTCTTTAGGGCATCAGAGTGTGTGAGTTTCAACAATTTCTGTTCCTAAAATATGAAGAGATGTGAGGCAGAGTCTTTTCTAATGAGGACAATGGGTTTGTAATGTTTTCTTTATATGTTAAAAAGTGTAACCAGAAAAATTTCAAGTGGAATTGCGTCTTGTAACTGTTACGCTTATACTTGACATTTCAGAGCTATGTTGTAGTTTCTGTCATCTTTTCTTACTAAGATATAGTTTGTTGGAGATAAATAGAGGTCTTGGAAGAAAAGCTGTTGCAAATCTGATATAAATTTTTCAGGGTGAGAGGGATCTTCTGTTTCTGCTTGTTGTTGGAGTTTTTGACTATTGTTATCACAGTGAACACTGATGAAATTCAAACCAGTTCATTTTCTTCTTATCAAATATCTGTCTTTCATAAGACAGTGGTTCCCAAGTGGTGGTAAAGCAAAATAAGTCTCAGCAACAGTCTCGTTAGCTAAGCTTTCTACTGTTAAAGGACGAAGTGTAAAATAGAAATCAATATTAATTTTTAAAGAATATAATCTCCCTAAAATATTAAATAATGTTGTAGTCTAAAAGCAGGAAAAGTGCAAGATTCCATGATGGTGTCAGGTTGGTGTTTTACTGAAGTACTGTGCATCCCTACTTCATTTGATAGGTGAAATGGGAGACTGGGCACGGTGCCAGGCAGAGATGGTCAGGGCGTCCCGTCAGCCTGAGAAGAGCTCACGAGGCCATGCTTCCTACCAGGGTTTCATATGGAGTATGTTTTCACATGGAAGTGCGTAAAGGTGGTGTAATGGATGTTGGACTTCTAGTCATTAACAATTTTGACCTTTGATGGCATAATGCTGTTCCATCCCACAGGAACACATGAGTTCACTTGAATTCCCACACTGCCCGTATGCCTACATTCCAAAGTTTGTTACCTTATTAACTGGTGGAATATGCTTACTATAATAGTAGCAATGAGAAGTATTTAACTGCACCTTACGCAGTCAAAGTCCAAACTTTTAAATCTGCAAAACTCAGCTGCTCCTAACTCAGGAACTCCCATAAAATATGAAGGTTCAAAGGATTCTTACATTAAGTTTTGCAAGCACTCGCTTTTTGCATTGGGCAAATTGGAATTTCACTGGAAATTGCAAGACAACATGTTCCACTGCCTACCTTTTTTTTTGGTGCTCAGTTTGACCGGGCACTGTGAGTTCATGGCTACTGGCTGGTTTTGCTCGAGTTGATCACTCAACACTCAAAGCGCTCCTCCAGGTGCTAGAAATTTTAGGTTCAGTTCCTTTCTCTGTCTGAGAATTATTAGTATTGCCTATCTAAGCTGCAAGTCCGTTTTGTGAGAAAGTTGTCCATGTTGAGTCTTAACTCAAAAGGAAGAACTCGGATCTGTGACTCCCAAAGGTGGGAGATGTTTCCTTGCAGATGAAAATAATGCATCATTCAAAGCGCAGGTCTTAATGATTGGGTTACTTTGCTCTGCTTCAGATATGTGTAGGATTACCAATTTAAAAAGTAAGGTCTTTTTAGGACTGCAGGGAAACCCTTCCTTCCCTTTAAGAGGTAGCTACAAATTTAGAATTGGCATTGTATCCTCTAGTGGAAGAAGTTTTTCTTTTGAAACAATAAATAATGTCTATAATAAATGCCTAGAGTTGGATGATGTCTCTGCTGCTGGAGCTGCCACTTTCGTGAGCAGTGTGAACTGTGAGCTTTTAAATATGCTGAGAATTAAAAAAAAAAAAATGCTATGCTGTCACTGTAATCCGCTACATCTTCCTCCCTTCAAAAATCTCCCTATTAGCAACAAATGAACAACAAAATTCTGGCAACAAAATTCATAACTGTTGAGTTTCTCCTCTGATTTGGTTTTCATATGGGACATTTTTCTTGTGCCTGTAACTGACCGTTCCGTGCAGAAAGGCGCTATGATCTGGTGGCTCACATGTTAGCTTGGAACCAAAATTAATTTGCTCATCTTTGATACCAAGCTTTCCTTCCACCCTAATGCCTTTGTTACAAGGAGGGGTGTATGTGTCATGCTTGTAGCAAGGCTATGTCAAGGCAGAGCTTTGGTCTTTTAAGAGCAGTTTTAATCTGTTTTGGAAGTCTGTTTCTTGCCATACAAAACCTAATCATGCTGTTCTCTGCACAAGTGGGTTAGCTAATTCCTCCGTATCCTTTCACATGGAAATGCTCTTTGCGTTTACATTGCTTAGCAGTGGTGTAGATAGCATGGTGGAAAATGTAGCAGGAGGAGCAGCCTCCTTTTACCTGCCATCCATGCCTGCTAAACTACATTATTTTCCCCTTCTCCGTGTTTAAAACTTGTTTTTCAGTGGTTTGCAGATGCTTCTCTTGCTTCCCACATAAATTCCAACAGTATGACCAGATGTCTAGTTCATTTCTCTTGACACACTTTACAGCCCTAATCTGAAATGTTAACACCAGCCACAAAAGAATCATACGCTTGTTGTGTAAATTACTACAATCAGGTAGCCAAAACATTATCTCATGCTGTCCTAGATGTTATAATGCTTGCAGCTAAAATGCTCCCTTAGAGACCTCTGCCCTGGATCTGGGCTTTGGCTGTGCTCTGAGACGGGCAAAGGCAAACCTCTCTGTGTAAGAGTGTCTGTGTGTACGCGGTCTAGACAGATGGCATACTCTGAACCAGTTACTGAGGGCCCATGAAAACTTGTTCCTTTAATGGAGAAGGCGGGAAGTCAAGTGAATCTACTGAGTTTCTAGCAGTTCAAATCACTGCCCTTTCCCCATGTAGGAAATCTGTGGTTGGGGCACAGGCTAATATAAGACCAAAAGTATATAACTTGATTACATCTTCACCCGGAGGGATGAAGATATCAGCCATACAAGATGTTCCTAAAGAGGAAGAGTTCATGTAACTGGATTTTAGGGGGGAGAAGGTGATCATGTTAGTATCAACCCGGCTGAACAAACTTGCTGTATTTGCAAATCCTGATAGCTTCAGTGGCTGTTCTGCCTGCTGGCAGTGTGAGCAGAGCAGTCCAGAGGTTACAGGCAGCGACTGACTACGAAGAAGAGCAAAAGGCATATGCCCTGAGAATCTGAATCTAAAACTCATCTTGATAAACTCGTGAAGATTAGGTGCTGGGCTGTGGCTAGGAAACCTGGATTATATACCTGTCACTGGCCTGTTAGTCTTCCTTATTTTTTATTTTTTGTGTGTGCTTCTGTACTTGTAAAAGGGGACCGCCTTTATTAAACTTTCTAAGATTCACAGATGGGAAGTGCTGTGTAAAAATTAAGCTGTTCTTTTCACTACTTGATGGGTTTTTTTTCCCAAGGCCTGGGTGAGACTAGAAGTTTGAGTTTGCGTGCAGAAGTTGTATTTTTGTTTTGTTTTGTTTTCCTAACCACTTCCACATGCAATCAAGTTTTATTGCCAGCTGCTCTCCATGGTTGGTCTCCTGGGAACCTACGCTCCTGTTTGTTGTTAAACTCATAACAGTTGGTTAGTTTAATTTTTTGCAAATGTTAATTTATCAGGTTTGGATTTCCACCAGTTCTCTTTACCCAGCCAGAAGTGGGCAATGGAGTAAGCACTGATTTGTAAGAAGGGCTCGTCAGAACCTCAAATTCCAGTAGTGGGAGAAATGGCCAAGTTTATGGCCACTCTCACATTCTTTCTGTATTGAAATTAAATATCTTGAAATTTTTCACTTCCCACAGAGCAGGAATAAGAAATTTCATTTAATTAACAGATGAAAGATTTTATTTCAAAATTTTAAATAGGAAAGGACAGGGCTCCCCATGATGATCACAGCAGGGAGCCCACGAGCCCAGACATGCTGCTCACCAGGGAGGCTTCCAGGGAGGCCAGCAAGCTAGCAGGAAACCAGGCAGGTTTCCCTAGGAAGTGTGTCTGGTCGCTGTTAGAAGATTTGATTCAATCAATCTGTTTCTGCAGAATATATATGCATATTTTTCAGGACTTGGCATTTTCCTGTAGAAAAAACGTTTTGCTGAGTTAAAATTGGAGATTAGTGAGCGTGCTTTCCAGTCAATCCTAGCTGCACTGGTGAGAAAGCCACATGCACTTTGTAAATATATATAAATATGTGACAATCTAGCATACAGTTAGGCAACCGCACCAGACCTCTAAAATGGGGCCTATGAATGACTTAGAAGCCTCCTTAAAGATTTTTGTGTGATTATCTGTCAACCTAAAGCTAGCACTGGAATGAGCAGACCATCAGGATAGTTCCCTACCTTGCAGGGGAAGGCTGTGTGGAAATGGGCCATCAGAAAAAGCAGAAGCAGAAGCCAGCTATGGTATGAAACTCTCTTTTCATAGTTTCAACAAATTAATGTGATAGCTGCGAGTCCTGTGCATTTCCCTGTGGAATTTATTCTTTTAAAACAACCTTCTGATTGTATGATTAATAGCATGGTACCTATAGCTGGAAGACTTGAGGAATTGGGGTATCTGCTCTGGATTTAAGAGTCAGTTATTGGTACCAGGTCACACAGTTCTGAGCACCAACTGCACTTTCTGCAACCTGCGGGGCTTTCTGTGACGCTTTTTTGGGGACCACCCAGAGACCTGTCAATGTTTCAGAGGCTAGTGGACAAGCTGCTGTGGTGCCAGGATGGGCAGCACGTGCTGGTGATGGACTGGTCCCCACCACAGGAGGGACAGAGCGGTGGCGAAAAGAAGGAGGGTCTGGAGCTGAGTGGGGCAGCATGGCCCATGGCCAGCCCCATCAGATGTTCCAGAGGAGAGCACATGGGAGGGTTTAGGTGAAATCAGGGCAGAAACAGAGTGTCTGGCCCCGGGCACCAGAAAACAGCTGAAGCAATTTCTCCTGTGGTGTCCTGGCACGTATAATGGACAAAGGCCTGTGGGTCTGGTGTACTATTCAGTGTTTGGGAATCTAACTCCAACAAAAGAATGCGTTTTTCACACATGCTGTTAAACAGAGATGAACTCTTGCAGGGGTTTGCAGATGGAGACCTTTCTACCCTGTAGTTCGTTGGGCAACTCTCTGTGAGAACAAAAATGTGCGGTAAGGCAGGAAAGTATTTAACCGTTGAGTGAGCTGTGGAGGCTCCGCAGCATTTCCTGCTGTTACCCTCACGTCAGATCATGCCCCGTTGCTGTGGCCATAGGCTCTTCTAGAGGAAACTGGGCTACATGGTAGTGCCTTCCTCCGCACCTGAATGCCATCAGTTAGGGCCATGCATCCAGTGCTTCCAGCTCCATTTTGCAGGGACAGAAGGGGAGCTGTGGTGGAGTATATGGCCTATATATGGCTCTACTTGGTAAGGCAAATGTGGGTGGGAGGAGTAAGCCTAGAGGTCTAATTCTCAGTGTGCAGATGTGGTGAGGAGACTGATCCCCTGGGAAGACAGAACAGTGCTACTGCTTGACGTGAAGGTTTTATTTTTCATAATTGGATGAAATCATCTTGTTTTTGTGTCAAGCAGGAAATAAAACACTCTCTGGCTTTCTGAATTTTTACACACGGAAAGCTGTGGTGCTCATTGTCCTGGCTGGCAAGAGCTGTGTTTAGCCCTCAACAGATTCTTAGTCTGTATTTTAGCGGAAAAACGGCTCCTTTGGAAATACCATACCCCGTAGCTCTGAGCCCCACCAATGACTCAGTGCTGAGTCAGAAGAAAGAGTGCCATTTACTGAATCAGCCACACAGCCATGGTACAAGCCGATGTTTTCCTTGCCTGTCTCCATCAAAATAGTGACCAGACATGTAGAAGTACTCAGCTTACTAGGTAAGATGAGATCACAGCTAAAGAGACTAAAGTCACATCAGGGTATGTTTGCAATGAGAAAAAGGCCCTATTTTCATAGACTTCCTTGTTTGTACAGGATATAGAGGGAGGTATGATGCAGGGCACCTGGATTTGGAACTCTTTTAGAGTTTTGGAACACTTCTTTTAGAATTTTCCAAGGGGAAATCATCATTCACACTTCGGAAGTGAGAACACACAGGTACACTTTTGAGTCTTTTAATTGAACTATTATGCTAATATTCTGTCTGAGACTGATTCTGGTGTTTTCCCTGCATGAGTCTCCTTCACAATGGTAGTTTTTGGATTTTGTGGACTTGTTTATTTTTTAAAGTTACCATCATATCAGCTGCAGTGCTTGTCATAGGAAGTAGTGGAAGGTGCTAAAAGTTATTTAATGACTATATAAGAGCCAGCATATTACTCACCTTTCTAATATAAAAATCCAATACTGAATTATGGGGAATGCACAATATGGAAATATCACATTAAAAGAAAGGAATGATACTGAGAAAGGTAATTTTAAGTTGAACTTCACGAAGTAATTTTGTCAGATCTGTTATTCTGCAAAGAACTTCCCTGGAAAGGTAGCTGAGAGAAGATCCTTAACACAGCACTTGACTGCACCAGCATGGAGTGTTCTACAGTAGCAGTGCAAGTAACCAGGTCTCTCTCACTGCTGGCATCTGTGATCACAGCAAAAAGAGTTGAATATTTGCTCCCTGTGTATTTAGTGCCATGATAAATTTTCACAGGGACACTGCTGACCCTGTCATCCATCTGTTTTTGGTACTGGGCTGCCACATAGTGGCCTCCTTCATAAACCTGGAAAATGGGAGGAGGGAGGGAGGATATCAAGTTGATAACAAGAATGAGTAAATACAAACCTCATGACTCAGTTTACAGTATCTGTTAATTCCTTACTGGCTGAGAAAGCAGAATTTGATTTTGTACAATCCAAAACACAAGAAACAAACATGAGAACACAGTAAAAAAAGGTAGGAAACCCCTCAGTTAACTAAAAAAAGTTCTTTCAAGAAATATATATAGGAGTTTGTATGAAAGTAGAAGAGTTTTCTCTGACATACTAACACCTACTTTCTTTTCTTTGCTACCTCCTTTTTTCTCCCTAGATACACACAACCAAGATTTGAAGTTTCTTTCTTTTAGATGAGCTCAGTTTAGGAGGAAAAGTCACAAACGGGTGTCCGTGATGGCAATGAATGTTTTCTCACCTCAGGCTCAAGCTTGATGTTTGGGGTGGTTGTTTGGTTTTGTACCAGTGGTTGATGGAAGTGCAGCCCCTCTGTCGCGCTGACCCGTGTCAAGGCATTGCTCCTGACCCACATCGGGATGGCTGCTGAGGCATTTTCCCAATTTACCTGGGCACATGGCCCCTTCTCATCTAGCTGCCCCATGCTCTACAGCCCGGTGCTTAGAGGTGACTTGCCTGAATAGCCTTCCTCTTCCTCCTGTCTGGATCTGCTAGGGAAGATGGGCTTTTCCCTTCATATTCATGCTCCTGTAGTGAAAAGAGATCTGATTTTCCAGCTTGAGGAACAGTCATGTGCAGAATAATTTTTCTGAGGCAGTCAGTCTCTCACTTTTATGAGGCAGTTGAGAAACCCTATTTTGATCCAGACCTGGAACCTGTGCGATTTTAAATTTCAGCTAAAGCGTTCCTTCGTGCAGGTTCTGCCTTTGTAAAATATCCAGGAGGGAGGAGGGAATGGGGCCTATTTCATGCCTTAGGATCAGTACTCTGTAACTGTGATAAAACGTGTGGTTTTTTGCTGCCCTATAGGTTGAGATTCTGATGCCTGCCTCGTTCCTGTAAGATGTAATCCATTGCAGGTGGTCAGCCTTGGAGACTGCAGCTTTGGTCGGGTTTGTACATAGCTGCCCGTGACAGTCTTCTGTGAGAAATGATCTGAGATGGTAGAAAATCTTTAAGGTCTTCAATATGACAGTGTGTGGCAGCCTGATTTTCTGACATACCAAATATGCACTTTAGACCGTTAGGATCCCTTAAGTGAAAGATGGTATTTAGGTACTTTGGACTTCAGCAGCGTACGTGCCTCCAGTCAGACTAGTGTTGGTTATGGTACTTTGGTCATGAGTTAATGCCAAGTCAGGAAGCAGAGAGGTAGGAAAATGAACTCTGTCCCTAAGAAAAGACTGTTTTAAATCTTAAAAATATGTGAATATGTGGTGAGCTTAGATCTATTATTTTATTTAATCATCTGTGATAGAAATGTTCAGTACCTTTTTGTTTTAAGAATAAGCATCTTGTGCATTTTGATTTGTCATGGTGTAAAAAGTCTGACATTGTTTACAGTAGGTGGTTGTGAAATATATTTCTGTAAAAGCTCTAGGATCTTAATTTTAACACATGCACGTTAGTGCTATTAGCAGAGTGGTGAGCGGTTACGTGTGAAATTGTGACTTGTTTTGTCATTGTGCGTATAAGGCTGGTTTTATTTTGTCGTACATTCAAAAGCAGGCAGAGAATTGTAAGTGGCAGAGGCAGTTGTTGCACGCAAACCAGTCTCTACTTGGGGAATTTTTAGTTAATCTAATTTATTGCCAGTTGACACAAACTTCTGATCACCTGGGTTCTGGTGTTGAGAAAAAGGAGGACAAAAACAATCAAGTAAACACCTTTCCTCCCCCTTCCCTGGGCTCAGCAGAAGCCAAACACCTATTATCCCTCCCTTCCAGCCTCACCTCCCTGCATTTTCTCCATGGGTTACACTCATCCCACCCCAGCCCCTGCAGCAAGGCACTGGGCAGCGCGGGAGGGCTGGGGCCACGTGCATAACTCTTTCTTTTGGCTGCTCTTTGCTTCTTCGGGTTTTCCTGCTGCTCTGCTGCTTCTTAGTGTCCCTGCCCAGCGTGGGTCACCCATGGGCTGCAGTTCCTCAGGGATGACCCCGCTAAAGGTAAGGAGAAAGTAAGGTAAATAGCTCTTACTGATCAGCATTCACTGAAACAAATGCCTGGAAATAACAAATGAGAGACAAAAGTTTCAAACTGTTGTAAAAAGGACTTGCTGGGGCACCTGCTTTCCTGGATGAGTATTTTCAATAAAAGCAACTACTTTCTGCAACCTAATATATGTCTCTTATGGTTTACTTATTTGGGACATGGAAACCAGGTCAATTCTAAAAGGAAAAGTCCATATTGGGGAAGTACATACACTGAAGATCCCGAAAGGAAGTATACGGAGGAAACCAAATTCCATATTCAAGTCAGTGAGGTTTTTAGGGGCCCTCCTCATGAAAATCCCAATGCAATTAGCCGGAAACGAGTTTGTCAGAAAAATCTGATGAATTTTCTATGTGGAAATTTGCCCATGCAGTATCTTTTTCAAGAAATTTCACAAAGAACTTAAAAAACATATTTCCATTTCAGAAAATGTTTCAAAACAATAAAAAGGTGCAAAAAGAAATTGCATATTTTGCTTGAAATTTGATTTCGTCTTTTGTATGTGTTCTGTTAGTGAAAATGTGATGAAACTTTCAGCACAGAGAAAGAAGTTTTAAGTAGAAAGGAGAGAAAAACCCTCAGTGTGTATTGAATCACTACTGTCATTAATGATTTTCAAAATGGAATATAAAATTAAATGTTTTAAGAATTAATATGAGTTATAGTCAGTTCCTGGCATATCAATAAAGAATAAAACAGTACATATGAATTAAGCTATATAGAATTTCTAAACAACGCTTGAAAATTCCTAGTTATTCTCTCTTAAAGAAACAAATTTCCAAGTTTTTATTCCATGGGAAAATTTGGAAATTCTATTTTCCTTTCCCTTTTAGACTAAAACACCATTGAAAAATATGGAATGTCGCATGAAATAAATGCTAAATTTTGAGAAACTTCAGCTCAGAGTTTGAAAGAGAGCCACAGAAGAGTTTAATTTACTGGAAAGCAGGAATTAAGTTCTGAAATCTCTTGGCACTAGTAAGAGAATTCTCATCTGGCTGAAAAAGAAAGGAGAAAAGTGCCACCGTTGAGAACTGGAACGTCCCTGAAGGTATCTCTCAGTGTGCCTTCCGAAAACTGAGCGCATCCCGTTGTTCAGGTTTGGAGTCCAGAGTTTTTGGTTGGGTGTTTGTGGAAAATGGAGTCTATGACGCCCATGTCAAAGTCCTACCGGATTAAGAGGGAGGATGCTTGCATAGGAACACTGCTATCCCAACTGATTTAGGTCCCTCTCAGCTTCTCCAGGCATGGCAGCTCCTTCACGGGAGACTTAAGGTTTGGCAAGCATCTGCCAGATGTGGTCTGGGTGCATGGGACCCTTCCTCGGTGGAGGGAGGGGATACTAGATGATCTGCGGATGTCCCCCCTAGCCCTATCTTTCTATGAATTTATTACACATAGGTGGTGGCACAGGGAGCGGACAATCTGCAGCCTCTCAACAGCATGTTGTTCTGCGGTGCCTGTTACTGCAGCTGAGTTTGACTGGATGCCCCCTGGGACCCCTGCCAGTCCTGTATTTCTGTGTTTTTGTTGGAAACTTGTTCCTTCAGACTGTCTCTTCATCAGTATTCTGGGACGTTGTGTCCAGTCCTGCTCATGTCTTCTCCCCGGGGAGTTTTCCCCCAGGTGCGCCCTCCCCAGATGCAGAGGTTTCTCATAGATCCCTGGTCTCTGGCAGCATCTGCTGTTAGTGGTTTCCGTTCTTTCAACAAACTGCCTCCTGGAGCTGGAGCATGAGACTGACTAGAAAACAAACCACAAAACAAATAACCTGTGGGTTAAGCTAAACACAAAGCTAAAGTAGCAGTAGCTGTTAAGTGTGCTGTTAAATTCATATGGCGGGTTAGAACAACAGTGAGAGCAATGCCATTTAAAATAGTGTTAGTCTACCTGGTGCGGTGGAAGGTAGGTTGCTACTTGTGTGCTCCTGGGGAAAGGGTGGACTAACACAGATGGTTTTCCTTGTATCTCATGCAATTTAGGTAAATGCTAACTGAAACTATTTTATGATCGGATGAACATTTGTATTCCTGGCTGAAGAGACTGCGAAACAGCTACTGTCAGCTCCCCTGAGATGTGCTGATTGCAGTGTGGGTACAGTCCTGATCTTCAGTAGATTAAGAGAACCAATTTTATTTGCATCATAGCCAAGTAGGAACCATCATGCAATCAGTTGCTGCCTCTCACCTGAGGCATGGCAACTTCCAGCTGAGGAACTTTTGAAACCTCTGTAACAGTGTCACAACAGATAGCCTGGCTGCACCCTGACTTCTGCAGTTCAGCTGTTAGTGGATAATGTGGTAAATGAATACTACAAATTCTGACTCTACAGTGCTGTCCTTCATCACAATCTGCCTTTCAGGTGCTCCTGTGCAGTAATTTGTGCAAGTTTGAGGAGGTTTCTTGCTTTTCTTGCACTTCTTATCATTCCCATAATGGCTTTTGATGAGACGCAACTTCTTTTGTTCAACTGGAAATGGGGCTATTCTAGGTGTAATTTTGAGAAGTACAACTTAAAAAATTTTAACTAACACCGCAATTTAGCATGCGCTCAGTCTCGGCAGTATTTGGTGTGTCAAAAAATGTTCCTTTGGTGAATTTTACTCAGTCTAACTAATGCCTGTGTTGCCATCAGTCACAGTGGTTTAATCAATTTAGAAAGCAGCGGAGTGCTGGAGGAGTAGTGTGTCAAACCAAGCAAAAGTAAAAATGGAGCTCCAAACTAGATACATCATCTATAAAGATCTCCCACCTCATAGCTAATGGCTTTTCATGATCCTTGTGAATTCAGAGATACTGGCAGGTGAGTTTTATCTTGTTCAAATTTAAGAAACAGTATCACCTAATTTATTTCACTTAAGACATTTCTGAAAGAAAGAATGTAAGTATTAACTAACGATCTTGGATTATTTTATTTATATAAGGAGCATCCTGTTGCATACTGCATAGGTGCTACCCTCTGTAATACTACTTTTTATAATACCAGTATTTTTCACAGTGTGTTGCTGTTACTCCCATGTCCCTCTTTTTCACCAAGAAGCCCATGCCTGATTTAATGTAGAGGATGGCTCCAGAGAAATGCATTTTGGGGGATCTTAGCGTTGGGCCTTTTGCAGTGGTACAGAGTGGAGCTAATGGCAATGTTTTATCTAGAGGTAAATGTATGAGGCCAAGGCCCATTTTAATTGAGTGTATGTCATGTGGACATCCAAAGGGTCCCAAGTGAATGAAGTAAATCACCTCACCACATTTTTTGATTTAAAGCCTTAATGATCATTGTTCCTACATCATTCCCCACCCGCCACCTCCTTTAAGGACTGCAGAGCAAAGGTGACCCTGCCAGCAGTGATGGCAATCCATGGCTCATTCTGGGACAGGTCTTCTAACCTTGGGGAATTGTATGCAATTGGGAAAATGCTCCCTAATATGCGTAACTAAAAGGAAGGTTGTAACTTGTCTTTTTTGTTAGAGCATGTATTTGTTTGAAATTACTCAAATCTCTTCTAGTTTGCTGCAAGTTATTATTGCTACTGGTTATGTCCTTTGGAGTGTAATCCAGCAATCCGAGTAGTTTAGGGAATAGAGGTGTGATTTATATGCAATAATGAAAATGAAACTCCCTTTAAAAGCCAGTGTAGGGGGTCTTCAAATGGGACTTCTGCTGGACTCCCTACAAAGGAGTAGGGAGAAAATGTAGATGAATGAGAGTATGCAAGTGAGTAAGTGATTTCCATCTTCAGTCACCAGCTGATCATAAAATGCTGAAAAACTTACAAAAAGGAACAGTGAGAGTGCTTTTAGGACTGAAATTTTAGAATTGATGAGAACCACATTGTTTTGCCATCCTGGCAAAACACGATGCAGCCTTATTTTTTGATTCCTTAACCAAGGAACTGTATTTGTTCAACAGGTCACAGGCTGAATGGTTTTGCCTTGCATGAAGAAAAAATAAACATATATGTGTGTGTGTATAATAATCACAATATATTGTGATTAAGAGGAATGTTAAAAGCAGGTACTTTGGAACTTATTTGCTGTCGTTTAGAAGGTGTTACAGTGAGCTCTTGAACAGGAAAAGGAGACAAAAAAGGTTGTATTTCTTTGAATGAAGCCCTTATTTATGGGGGCAACCAGAGGGCTTAATTAAAGGCTAGGATTTATACACATGGGAAAATAAATTATGCATGTTAGTATGTATAAAGGAAAAGGAGAAGACCTGTGTGGCAGTGAAAAGGTGAGACGTCTCTGTAAAAGACTTTTAAAATTCCATACAAATATAGCACAGTGTTGACAGCTCTCGTGACTTCACGTGATAGATATGATGTCAGTCTTGGTGTCATGCGATTGTGTATTTTAGTTTGCATTTATACAAGTGAAAGATAAACACTTAGGTTTTCTTGAAATTACGAAACATAAGGCCTCCAAATTAAATAGCAAATAAAAATAGCCCACATTCCCCTCCAAACTGTCTTGCGTTGCAGTCTGTGCTCCAGTCTATGGGAAGCTGCTCTCCATCACTGAACCTGGCAGTTGTAGGTGCCAAGGGAGGCGTGCTCTTCTCCTATCTGTTTTGTGCTGAGGCAATTCCTCTGGTTTTAATTACATTTCTCCTTCTCCTGACGAGCGAGATCAGAACTGGGACCCCAGTATCCAGTTGCAGAATGGCGACATACTGAGGAAGTTGCAGGCTGATTGGTTAATCAATATAGTAATTCTGTATCTTATACATTTATCTCCTCTGCAGTACTGACTAGTGCAGGAATGTGGGGAAAAAAAGCACCCCTCGGGTAAGAAAGTGAAGTTTCATATATCACGCTGCTTCTGAAGAGCTTCCTGGTGCTCTGCTGGCAACAGAATGATAATTTGCTACTTCTAAACGTAAGACTAAAAATGCTATTAAAGGTGAGCTGTTATGTTAATTAGTTAATTATATAATTATTTCTAATAGCCATTTCTATTGGTGCAAGGTAAAGAGATTTAGATCCAGCTATGCGTATTTATTTATAAATCTGGAAGAGAGGAGGGTTTCCACCTGGATCCACATTTCTAATTGGATGGATTTTCTAAGAACCTGATTTACGGGGAAGAGATGATGACAACAGACTTCTTTAAGCTTTTTCCTTTTCGGAACCCAAAATCACTTATTACTTTTCAATCCTGCCTGTTGATTTCTTCATTTCTGTTGGCCGTTTTTTGAAAAGAACATAAAATAACTCAAGTACACTGTGCTTTAGTGTTTGTAAGTGATTATACTTCTGCACTTAATTCATGAGAAATTAGGGTGAATAGCTCCTATGATCAGCATTCATTTAAACAAATTCCTGGAAATAATAGAGGCCAGATGACGGAGAGAGAGAAAATTGAAACTATCTGAAAAGTGGCTTGCTGGGGCAGCTGCTTTCCCAGAAGCATGTATTCAGTAAAAGCAGCCATGTTCTATAACCTAATATACGCTTCTTACAGGTTATTTATTTGGGAAGTAGAAAGTAAATTTTAAAAGGAAAAGCCTCTGCTGAGAAAGTTAAAGTCTGCTCTTACATCCCCATTGTGTGTGACAACCTCGCCTTTTAGTCTTCAAAATTTGGCTGATCTTGCAACGTGTTTTGCAAATGGGCAGCTTGAATTTGTGGGGGTGGGGGAATTCCTCTGGAGTTCGGGCGATCTCCCGAAGTTAGTGAAGAAGTTAGTGGGTTGTGTAATTCCTGCACGAGGGGGTACAGGGTAGCTGCATGCTGAAGAAGCACAGAAAAGTATGTATGTAGCTAAGAAGTTTTACAGGTTGCAGACAGAGGAATAATGTTAGGTTTTTAAACATTCTTAAGGTAGCTCAGGTACCTCAGTTCATTATCTGGTGCCAAACACTTGTATAGCATCACAGCATATGACACTTTTTATATGTTACAAGGAAAAATACCGGCACCAAAGCATGCCACTACCTTCCTTTAGTGTTTTAAATTTCACCATTGGGTTTTTTTTGTAAGGTTCTGTTGAACTGAGCTGTATCTTTGAACAGCACGGCTAATTAAGGTATCCCTGAAGTGTGTTCTGGCTCCAGATATATGCTACATGCAATAAGTTCACAGCGTGTTCTTGAAATAAATGAAGTAAGATTTCTAGAGTCTACCTGCTGGCATTATGCATTGCCAGCTAGCACTACCAGTCAGATTTATGTTGTTCATCTACTACTTTGTTTGTCTCACTGTGCTCTTATTGTTTTACAAAGTAAATTGCAGATGTCTGAAGTTTAAAAACTTCCCAAATGTGTGTTGATATGCAAGAAAATTCAGGAAAGAAACCGACACAATTGGGCATTTTAAGAACTCACTGCTGTTATATCACTGAATAAAACCAATTTGATGTCTTTAATGAAATGAGACAGTCTGAAGGCAGAGAATAGCTCGTGCGTTTACACTGCGGGAGCATTGCAGAAGCTGTCTGCTCCAAACTTCAGGGTACAAATTGTTTTGCAGCTAAGGGTCAAGAGGAAAATACCCTCTTTTTCCCCTGTCCCTATTCTGCAGGACGCTATATAAGCAATTAAGGGAGGGGGGGATTAATCCTCTCAAGGAAACATCTGGAATTAGTAAATATGTGAGGCAGGAGACCCTTTCAGAACAGAGTATGAGGGATTTCCACAGTGGAACAAGCCATCTTTTATTCTTCCCTTTCTCCTCTTCTCAGCTCTTTGTTAAGAGAAAGATTTTAAGATCTGAAACATCGAAAAAGTGTGTCTGGGCTTAAAGGGGAGGTTTGAAGTAAGAACTTCAGCCAAAATGAATATTATAGACCAGACAAAGGATTTGTTTATTCACAGTGGGATGAAAGAAGAAAATATGTATCAAGGGGCATGAGACTATTTGATCTTGCAGATACTTGGGAGTAATGGCAAAATAGAGTGGAAGTTTCTTCTAGAGAGTAGAAAAGCAGGGTTGGTGTGTCTCAGAAGGATGTTTCCCCGAACACAAGTTAAAAATCATGAATAAATAATAGATACTTGCTGCATACTTGGAACTAACACTTCTTTTTGTCTTTATTTCTCTGTAATGGATTTCAGAATGTATGTAACAGATATGTATTCAAAAGTGCTAATTTTTATTGACCTTCATATTTCCTGGCTGAGAAGTTATTTTAGATCAGAAAACCTGAAACTTCTCAAGTCTCAAGCAAATCAGACCTGTGTATGAGAAAATCCTCCAGTATGGCCATTTTACATGGATTATTTGGCTTGCGCTTATTATGATTTCTGCATGCTTTTCTGATGAGTCGAAACAGAAGAGGTTGAGTCTGTGGTAACACACTCTTCCAGTAGAGAGTAATCAGTCTTTGTAGAGATATACCCAATATGATAATTTTCCTGCAGGGAAATGGTTTGTCTTGATGTTTTTTCATCAAGGCTAAGTGGGAGGAAGCAAACTGAGTCTGTCTCAGCTGACGTTCTGAACTAACTGAAACCTGCATACCAGACTTAAGGAATTTATTAAATGCGACTTGTGTGGTATATACTATACTTTTAAGCTTCCTGCATATCTCCTGCCAAAAGCAATTTCAGCTGGAGTACTTTATTTCAAAGAATTCCCCCCCACCCTTCTTTTTAATGTATCTGTATTTGACAGTGGTATTATTTTGTAAATATATGTATGTGTTGAGCACAAACTAAACCAGAAGTGTCTGTGCCAGAGAAGTTAGAGTTCTCTTTATACATCTGTTAAAAGCCTTTTTTCCCCAAGAAGTTATGAATTTTTTTTTTCTGCTGAAACTCACCGTATGTGGCTTCAGTGGTAAATTGACTTGATTTACTTTAGATTTGTTAAATAACATTTTATTTCTATTAAAATTGTAATGTTGGATGCAACCTGATTCTTTCTGTGAATATCCTGTTCTCAAACTTCTATCGGCATGTTTATTATAAATTACTATTATCAAATTAAGCTGTTATGATTTAAAAATGTCAAAGAAGTTTTTTTCTTTCATATGTAAAGTAAATATTGTGACAGCTGTCTTACTCCAGCCATCTTCATAATCCTTCTTGTGGGATTTCATATTAGTGAGATTTTTTTGCCTATAGGTTTGATTTCATAGACGTAGGGCTGCCCGGATGTCTGACTGCTGCGAACTCCCTGGGCTTATTACTACCGGCTTGAGCACAACCCCAGCCTGTAAATATGCCACCTCTGTGTGGGAGCTGACTAGGGCCAGGGCAAGAAAGTTGGTGCCTGTCTTCAAAAGACCGTGAGGACATAAACACCCTCTCTCACGAACATCTGAACAATTAAAGCATCTGCTCTGTGACCCTGTGTAATGCACGCCACACAGCTTCCCTGTACCCTTTGCGCTGGGTCCAGGGATTTCTGTTTGATTATTGACACAGCTTTCGTGAGCCACTTCGGCCAGATTTCCAGCTAGGATGCTTGCCTGCTTGAGATATGGACGTAAGACTTGACTAATATGAAGTCACCTAAGACTACAGTCTGTCTCTTTCTCCTAGAACCTTTGCTGAAAGCATTCCAGGAAAGGAAAATAATTACCTAAAGGGTTATCTGATCCTCCAGAGACCAATTGGTGCGATACCAAGAAAGGGCAATTAGCTGTAATTACTCCTTACCAGTTCAGGAGGGGGTGAAGTCAAATCTCTGATTATTAATTGCTTTCAATATTGCAGTGAAGTGTGTTCTTATTTCGATGCCTGTGAGAAGTGCTATAAAAATTGAGGAGTATTTTACATGCTCAGAGGTATTGCAAGTCTCCATACCCATCTCGAGAAACAATTTGTCTGTTTCCAGGTGTGATCCTATTAGATGTGATGGAGACTTACGTACCCACTTGCAAGAAAACTGGTCATTTCAAAACCACTGAAGAAACAGGAAAGGAGTTCAGAATAAAGCAAACAAAACAAAGGAAAGGATACAGCAGCTATTTCAAAACTGCAGCTAAAAGTAAATTCCTGTTCTGAAGAAGTATCCAACCTAGTCGGTCTCAATCTGTGGGGCAAGGAAGGATGCTGAGAACTAAAACCTACAGCGGCTGAAAACCAGAACTAGCTAATAAAGCACAGTTATTGGCTGTGGTTTGTTACAACGCTTTAACACACAAAAAAGCTGACCTGACAAGCTAAAATTCCTTTAGAAATCATCTATAATCTTTTTACATTACCACTAACACTTTGCAGCACTTAGCTAATAATTAGGAATTCCTCTGGTTTTCACTGTCACTGTATGAATCATTTGGTTTAAATGCGGATACCTTAAGTAGGTCTGAATGATTCCGTTGGAATCAGCAAATTAACTAGACCATTTAATCTTCTCAGCCACATTTACATGGCTATAGGAACTGTAGTACAGACATTTTGAACATTAATTGGAGCCTTGTAAAAATGAAGGTTCCTCTTACTTTTGTAAAGGTCAGCAGAATGAATGGTACAATTCATATCACTTGAAAAACTGAAAATCTTTTTACAAAGTGTCAGAAGTGAAAAAATAGCATTGAAGTGAAAAAATATGTGAAGGAATTAAGTGAAAGGATACAGAATTTGCTTTGGGACTAGGGATGAGCAACTAGTGGGATCTGTACAAGGAAATCTATTGAAAATGGGAAGATAAATCTGGATTGGGAAAGCTAATTCTAAATAGACAATTGCTCTGTAATTTTTCTTTTTTTTTATGCATATGTTGTCATTGGTCAACCAGCATTTTTAATGAGTAACAGCATATATTACACACTTTAAAGAATCAGTTGTGAGGCACAAGTAAAATAAACCCTATGACTGTACTCTAAAGATAAAATACGTTATACTCATAACTACAAAGTGTTACAAATCCCACCACTTTTCCATTGGTGATGAAATAGATGGGCTTGGCAACTGCATAAAATAACTAAATGTAGGATGCATTGAATTATTATTTAAGTATCTACTTTGAAGTAGTTACCATTCTTTCACTTAATAGGAAAAAGGAACTTTCTTTGCTTATCTTCTGACAGGTCCCTTTGAATGTTGCATTTCCCTGTTTTAATGGTTTTTAAATTTCTTGCTTGAATTGTTAGTTTCTGTTTTCTTCTTTTAGCTTTTCTGCCATGCGACTGCTTCAGTGCCACTTTCCTCCCTCCCTTTCCTCCAGACTGCGCAGCATCTGTAGGTCAGCTGTGCTTTGTGCAGACCGGTAAGGAACCACTGCAGGCAGCAGAGCTGGCTGCTTTGTGTGGAAGGAAAGGGATAATAGGTTGTGGCTGCAACCGCTTTATGGAGGCAGCTTACGTTTCTCACCTGAGGGACTACCAGTGGTTAAATCGGTTCCATCGAGCTGCCTACGGATTCAGAGTCCTGCATTTAGTCAAAGTGCTCTTAGCCAGGACCAGTGTTTAACTTTCTTGCTTATTTGAAGTCTAAGACTTTAAGGTCATCTGCTCTAAATGAATCTTCAGGTATCATTATTAAAATATCAGCAAGGGATATCGCTCAAGACTGGAGTGCCCTTGCTCTAGTTTCTGTGAAAACACAGACAAGGAAATATTCCTTTCCCCAAAGAATGAAGTGGGTAAGACAAAGTGAACAGAAGCACCTGGAAGGGAAGGAACTTGGTTGCAGTCACACAGCGAAACAATCCTTGGCAGACCTCGAGGTCTCTTGAGTTTTGTGTGGTTGATTTTTTTAAAATAAATGCAACAGTGATTTGAAATGGTATCCACAATGTCAGAAATCCCCTTTTAATTACTGGTTATTGGGCCATAGCTGGAAATACCCTTTCTGCCATATCAAGGGATCTCACTGACCTGCTGCAGTCCATGATCCCTATCACCTGCCCCTCGTCCTTCGCCTACCCTGTGATCTAGGCAAGGCGTGAAAGAATAGAGCCTTTGTTACCTTGCATCAGTAGCCATTTATCACAGTCAAATGAACTCCAAAGTGGGGAAAAAGTGAAATACCTTACAGTGGCCTAATTTATAGAGATGATAACTCTTCTGCAGACCAGGAATTTGGTCAATTTTCTTTGAACAGACCCAACTATAAATCAGTTTACCTAGTGTCACAGATAGGTAAGAGGAATAGAAACAGTGAAGACCACAGATGTACTGTGTTTTTATACTGCTTTTTCATCTGGTTTCCAGTTACCTTTTTTGCATATTTGTTTCTTCACCCATCTGCCTGTCTCCCATGATGGTAGTTTGAAGTGCTACTGTACACCTTTGTGTAGGAGGTCTCCACCGAGATGAGTGAGGGGAGCTGTAGAAGAAGTACCACCCAACCCGCCTCCTGGTGGAACGCGCAGATCCTGCTGCCTTCAGCCCGGCTGCATTCCCTTATCTTTCATACTTGGCACCCTCTCTCCTACAATTATGTGAAAAAATAATAATTAGCAGTCAGGAGTATTTTTTTTTTTAAGATTTGGGCTAAGATTCGCACATATGAACTTCTATTTTAAAAGCAATTTGCTTTATAGTGATTAGCTCCCCGTTTCAAAATGGACTTTGGGCTCTCACTCGTGCAAAAAGTCATGGGAAAGCCACCACAGCCTGAAACGACAGCAGCCACTGGCAAAGCTCAAGGCTGTAGTGCAGATTCAGGGACTGCATACACCACGCAACCAGTCCTGCAGCACAGGCAGCGATTTGCACCCTGGATGCAGCATCAGCCTGGCACCGCCCCAGGGCTCTCAGCAGGACTAATGAGACCAGGGCCAGTGCCACGATGCGATGGATATGCTGATGCCTGTCCCATGCGTCGTGCACAGGCTGCCAGGCTGAGGCCCTGTGCATGCTCCCGCACTGAGTGGTAAAGACATGCTCTCAGCCACCTCATTCCATATACCGCTGGCTTTGTTCGGAGTCCGAAAAGGGCTTGCTGGCATCTCCGGAGGTTCCCCTGGCCCAGAAGGAATGTAGCTTTCCTCATCCTCCTTACAGCTCAGCCATTACCAGCTAAAATCAAGTTTCCATTCTGCAGTCAAAACAGACTTTGGGGATCACTTTTTGTAAGCGGAAATCTTCATGTACCGTCTACAATACATAGGCTATATTATTGCCCTGAGCAAGTTAACAATTCTGGAAACAATTGAGTGCTAATAACAAACTAACCCTTAATCAAACACATTTTATGTTGTCTGGGCTCATTAACCTCACGGTGCTTGAAGCAGAATAAGGCATCTGCTTCTAGTTTCTTTCCTAAATCTGTAATAACCATTTTAATGTATGTAATCGTGATAGACCCTGTATTGTGGTGTTCTGTCGCATCAGCTGACTGGCTCTGCCTGTTTTACAAATAATGTTTCTCTGATAAAATTATCTACTTTTTCTACATTAGTATGAGGCTCCGCCTGCAGTAGTGGATGCATTCAGGCATTGTAAAATCTATAAGTGACCATTTTTTGAATTTAGTAGCACTTAGAGGTCTAAGTTAGGGTCAAAGCCCCATCTGGGCTTCTCTTTGCTGCTGTTTGCGTGGTATTTGGGCACGGAGTTGACTTGGGGAATGTGGACTTTTACTCTGCCCTAGTTATGGGCTTTAAAATCTTCCTGTTCTCTCCAGCATGGAGACTTTTGGTTGCCTGTCCTCTTCTTTCTGGTGGGGGAACTGACTGCTGTTTCATTCGAGGACACACATTCTGCAGGGCTTTCATATTGCTGATGCATCCTGCTTCTTTTGATGCTTCCAACCCAGAGCAGCTGGGGTGCTTTTCCCTGGCCTTGGCACTTTCCACAGACTGCCTGTCTACATGCTCAAGCTTCCACTTCCCAGTTATCCTCACTTCTAACCCTGTTGCTGTGGTTGCCTGCTGTAATCTGTGTCTTGCTGCAGACTCACCTGGCACCTTTTCCATCAGGTGCTTGCAGATCTGATAGTTGGACCCAGGTTTCCCAATTTTGTGCGGTGTCCTGGAGCTGGGGCTCGTTTTGTGTAGGGAGGTGCTTGTGTCTGGCATCGCAGTCCCGGGGTTGGGTTGCCCCAGACACCCCAAAGAAGGGGCCACAGCCCAGGAGCACTGAGTTAAGAAATCCTTCTAATAAGTTATAGTTGGTTCAGGATGACTTTCCTATGGCTTTTTGCTTGCCTCTACCTCTTCTGACCAGAGGAGGTCATTTAGGCTCCTTCCTCCTGTTGCTCATAGGCAGGGTATTTTTAACCTTGCTTTTTGTGTCACTTTGTGTAGATGGTGCTTTGGACTGTGACACCTCCATTCTCAGCCAGCCACTATTCCTTTATCTTGTTCTGTGCAAATACCTGTGCATTGCATGTCTTTTTCCTGCAACAGTTCAGCTCCTCTTGCTGTCTGTGTGCCTTTCCCTTGGGTTGGATCTGCCTGCAAACTAGAACCTCTCCCGTTGGCTAGAATAAATGAGCCACAAATGTGCCTTTCCTTAATTAAGGAACCTTTATATGTTGGTGTGTGAGTTCTTGGGTCAGTAACATGAGCATGCAACTCATATTTTGCTGCTTAACTACTTCTTCAAGGCCTCTTGACAGCCCTATTCTGTCATAGGAGCCACGGCAGTTCACAGTTGGCTTTGCGTTAACTCCTGGCAAGAGCATGTGTCTTTTACATCCTTTCTTCCCAATAAGACAGCAAAAGCTTCACTTTTCTTTTCTCTGCCCTGCTCCCTATCAATAGGTTTGTTTATGGGCTTTGTTGTTGTTACTCTTGCTTCGGTGCTTGTGCAGATTTGTAGACTCAGAAATGTAAGTGCTGCTTTGTTTGCCTGTTTAATCATAAATTCTGTCCTGGTGTGTGTTCTGCCCGGCTGACCATTGGCGCTGTGTTTCTCATACATTTATTAGGGAATAATAAAAGAGCCATAGTCTCTGAAACTACATTCACTCCTTGCCAGGGAAATTATTTACAGAGATGCTGCAGGTACTGCTAGCTCTCCAGTTGAGCGCGCGCACACACACACACACAGACTCTCTGGTTTCTTGGCCTCTTCCATCAAACTTCTCCATTTAGGGTTTTACAGTTTTACAATATAGCAGGAAAAATTAAAGGGTCCTGATGAGTGGGGTCCTTACCTACTGTTTACTGTAGCTCCTTCCTCTCTAAAGCAGAAGTAGGGCTGAAACTACACAGGAATGAACTAGTGGTGAGGGTGATGGTAAAAACAGGAGCAGGAA
>NW_009186305.1:60167-82988 GCF_000690835.1 Fulmarus glacialis
GCTGACTACAGTGTGAAAATTTCCAGGGTAACAGCATTGCCAATGCCTGAACTAGGAACTGAAGGATTTAGGAAGAAAAAGGTTCCTTGGTAGCGGATCATGATTTCCCTATGTATTCGGTTTCCTGTCCTGGACTGACAGGTGCCTTGATAGCACCGGTAGGAAATCCCTAACTATGCCCTTCTTCATCTACAGTTAGACATACTATATTTATTAGTGGTCAAGTAACTAAAACAAAACAAAACCCTTTGTGATTACTTCTCTCTTTGAACAAAGATTTTTGGGGGTCAGATACAGAGTAGGGTGATACAGACATCTCCATGAGCACTGTCCTTACACGTTGCAAATGCTGAGGGCTTCCTTGCAAGAACGCATCTCTGGAGATAGATAGCCTTTTTTTCCATCTCGGGAGACTTAACTATGCTGATGGCATTTTAGGTTGGGTTCTTTTCCTCATGTATATCTTTTGATACTTGCATGACATCTGCTAGTACAGAAAACCACGTGTGGTGTGACGAAGATAAGGACCATGTTACTTGACAAGTTATATAATCTTAAAATCTGTCATAGGAACATAAAGTATTGGAGTTAAAAGATAGACTATTTGTAAGTCTGATTAGATGCTTATATTTTATTTAGAATAAATGTTTAGATGTTTTCACAGAACAGGCATTCTGTTAAACCCTTCGGCTCTCCCACTTGGTTGCTTCATGAAATCCCCCAAAGTTTTCCCATTGCATGATATGATGGGATTTCTGTTGCAGCCATGTTGTGCTACACTGCTCCTCACACAAGTGAAATCTTTGGGAAATGACACTCCCAGCAACTTCTTCACTGAGCAGATGCAAGCGTTGCAAAGAAAGTTCTCTGCTGCGTGGTTGTGGTTTTTTGGATTTTTTTTTAAGGCTGGTTAAGGCCTGAGATGGACTCTGCTTTGCTGCTTTCCCATCTGGGAACCTGAAATGTATTTCTAGTCGTTGTGCTCCTTTATCATATCCTCTTCTGTCTGATCATCTGCCTGTGCTTGTTGAGCATGATGAGGAAAGCTCTTTTCTAGCAACAAGTGGTGACGGGTCAAGGCCCTAGAAGACCACTGCCACACAGATCTTTGGTGCGGTCAACCCTGAGGAAAATGGTCCAGGTGTCTGCCCTGGGCATGCTCTGACAACTCACTGTGCTGAGAAGTCCCCGGGGTGGCTGGCCTGAGCTCCGAGAGAGCTCCTCTGCAAGGGCTGCCGGATCCCGGCAAGGTGCAGGGAGATACGAGATCTCTGTAGCTTTTCTGCCTGGCATAGATTGAAGCCTAGGCTTCATTACTGCCCCTTTGTAAGAGCTTAGAACACTGCTGATGTCCTGCCCAGCGTGGATGCCCAGACAGACAATGTGGTAAAACACAGCTGATCAGAATCGAAGGAAATCTTCTATGGGAAATGGCCTAGGAATAGATTTGCCTTGTGTCCTCAACAGCCCTCAGCTGAAGAGGGTGTTTGCAGAGATGAGCGTGTGTTGCTGTTACTCACTGTGCTCACACACTCACAGGGAGTGGGAACACTCACCTGAGGGTTTTCTGAAACAGAGCTGTAGTGGCCTGAAGAAATGTAAGCGAAGCAGTTGCTAACATTGCCAAGCAAACCCAAAGTGTAATTACCGCGACTCTGAGTCCGCCAACTGAAAACAAGTGTGTTCTGTGACCAGACGTCTATTCTTGCACGGCTTCAAACATAAATACAGAAGATGGTGTGGTTTCACAAACTGAAAGCAGACAAGCCAAACGTCAGGGTTCAATCTGGGCTTTGAGAGGGTAAGTCAGGTGAGAGGGCAGTCGAGGCTGAGCTTTTCGGCTTGCAGCACTGGCAGCACCGTTGCGCACTAATGGAATGTTTTGATCTGCGTATTATGCTGGTTACGTCAGGCTCTGCATCTCGTGCTGGTTCCCCAGAGCAGCAGAGACACCTCCCTGGCCTTGCCTTGGCACCAGCCAGGCTCCCAACAGCAACGGGGGGCAGGAGCAGGGGTTGTCCAGGCAAGGATCCAGAAGTTATCCCAGTTCAGGGTATGTATGATCTTAGAAGTCAATAGAAAAGACTGCATTTTTTACTGTCCTTTTTCCTTTTCCTTTTTGTTTTTTCCTAATGTGCAATTTACATCTCCTTTGGAGTCAGTCCCAAATGATGGGTGTTCAGTCATTTCACGTCATGCCCACCTGCTATTTTCAGACATTTCAGAAAATGACTGGTTTCACAATAGGATTGCAACATATGTCAGAGAGGGACAGGGACATTAGGATAAAATTGGAGAGGAAAACATAAATGCATCCAGAGCTGTTATTTCATGTTAATATGCAGATGTTTTTTATTACATAAAGACATAGGGAACTGTGCAGGACTTGCCCTCCTCACTCATTTTGTCCTGCTCCTATTCCCCAATTTTGCTTTTTGTCTGATTATCGCATCTTCTTGTAACCAAGAGTGTGTATTATCCTTGAAGCACCATCTGTTTACTTTGTATCTGTATGACATACCACCATGGGACCTGGCACTCATGGCCTCTGAATGGTCTGATGACACATATTAATAGTCTGATGCAGTAGGGTAGTTCTGCAGTTCCTTAATACTCCTGGATGCAGAGCGTGAATAAAATAAGCTCCAATACAGGGAGCAATTAATTGCTCTTCAGGCAACAGGAATTGGTGCTGCTTTGGAAAAACAGGTGAAGATTATAATACGGCATTTGGATTGCTACAGAAGGTTTCTGTTTGGAGTGTATTTGGAAAGAGTATATTTTTCTCATGTAATGCAGTCTGAAAATGCAGTTCTTACTGCTCATTTCAGCTGAGTTGGAATCTGATCCAGCTGTCTTTGAGCTGCAACTGGATTAGCTCCTAAATCGGTTATACCTCACCTTTGAAGTGTGATAGGAATGCCATTTTCCCTGACGTTTTCAGCCCATCGTCAGTAATTCAACATGATCTTCTATAAAGATATGGCAAACTCAAATTTTCCCCATTACAATTTAGAAATAGCCTCTTTAAGCAAGAACATTTTTCTCAGACCATATTTCTTGGTTTGTTTTGCAAAACTGAAAGCCACAAAAGAGTAATCAGCAATATTCAGGTTTTTTGGAGCCCATATTTCGTGTGGTTGTGTACGCCAGCATCCTTCTTTTCTACAATGCAGTAGAGCAGAGATGAAGCATATCCAAAATCAGACTTATCAAACATCTTTTCAGTATTTAAGGAGAGATAAATATTTTTAAAAACTTATGTTTTCGGAATGAAAGCTGAATTGTGTCTGGTCCAAGCTTTCAATTTTCTTTCAAAAAACCCTGAACTTAAGCTATAAAAGGGACGAAGCAGCATTGGGAATGCTTGTAGAAAGAAGAAAATAGGGCACCACTTGAGGGCAGCAAATACTCAGCTTCTCTCTTTCACAAGGTAACCAAGTATCATAAAGAGATAGGAGACTGTACTTTTATTTTGCATTTATTTGTCTTGTAATTTTTGACTTGTGTTGCAAAGAGTAGTGTTTCCAAGTAATTGCACTCATAGAAAGAAAACTCATTTTTGTATATCTGCAAAAAGAAAAAAGCAGGGTTTGTTCTGGGTTTTTATTTTTGCTTTGGAATTCAGCAAAAATACAAAGGTGCATGGAATTTTTTTGAAGGTGGCAGAGAAGGGGTCTAGCAGCAGAAGCTCATTTTCACCAAACATGTCCTCAGTTTGTTATATGACAGAATTTGTGCAAAAACTTCGCACTAGAAAAAGCAGAAAAAACATATGAACTTGAAAAAATATATTTCAGTCAATATAAATGATAGTGTGAGATCCTGTAACTTTCAGGTACATAAAGGATGAAGACAGTGTGAAAATACACGTGTTTGAGGATGTCAGATTAAGTCTGCACAAGAACCTTTAATCCTAGCATAGACTAAATTCTTATAGCACTTGATTTCACAACCATGCCTTTTTCTAAAAAATGCTCAGTTTTAAAATGCAGCAAAATGATAAAACAAAATCCATCATCTGGAACTAAATTTATGCCTTCGTGTTCCATTAACAGCTTTAAAATTTGGATGTAAAGCAGAGAACTTTACCAATTAGGGTAACGGATTGATCAGCTATGAGGTTATTTGGGAACTTGGTGGATAAGCCCATGTTTTGTTGGGCTCCTCTCCCTGGTGCTGCAGCATCCTTAGCTTTTTGGAAGATGTCAGGAACAGGGACGTCCTGCTCAGCCCCATCAGCTGTGAGCGTGTGTGTGCACCTATCTTGGGACCTCAGAGCCTTGTACGGAAGAACCTGAGCAGATTTTCACCTGGGTTGTGAGTACCACCACTGGTTTCACCCACATCTTTGCTGAACTTTTAACCTCTGGTCAAAAGCACAGAATTACTGGAGAGTTTTAGTTTTATGGTGGTATTTATTTTAATGTTGAGGTTAGAGAAAAAGTGAAGTCGATTTACCATTTTCAGAAACGAGTGAACTGTATAAGCTAACTAAAAATATATCCACATATAGAAATAAAATTCAAATTCAGCTTAATGCCATTCAGCAGCATTATAGGCAATTTCAGTGCATGTGAACAAAGTTGGTGAGATTTAATTAAAGGCAGGCTTATGTAATGGAAAATATAAAAGGTGTCTTACTTGCAGGTGGTGGTGTTGTTGCTTTTACCTCTGCTCTGTCTCTCTTGTCTGAGGTTGTGTTGTCCTGTGGACATACAGGAATATTGGAAGGGGATAAATGGAAGAATGTCTCTGTTTCACGGATAGGAAAACTACCGCTCAGAAAGACTGTTGGTCAGAGTTTTCAAGATTTTTGATACCACTTTTAAATTTTTAAATTTTCAGCTTTTGTTATCGAAACTGAGAGAAGGAAGCTGTCTTTTCAGAGTGGCTTTTCATTTGTCCTTCCTACTGAAAGTAAACTGGGGTTTCCAGTCTGCATTTCTAAAAATCAGGTCTGAGGTGTTTCAGATGAAGTCTGCAAAAGCTGGCCATTACTGAAATGTTGATTTTTTGCCCTATCTTGCACAGGAAATCTGTTTCACAGCCAGAAATATAGATTGAATCTCAGGACTTCTACACCTTTGGTTCAGCAACAAGACCATCTGTCACTTCTAATTCCTGCTATGAAAAAGACAATCTAGTTATCTTTGATGGAATAATTCTGAATTTGCAAGCTACATTCTTCTCCCTTTCCCCAGTTAGATTTTCCTCCCTCATACATACTGGAATATCTATTTGAAGGTTCAGCCTTGGATAAAGCTAAACCCAAAGAGAATGATCCATTTTTAATCACTGTCTCCCCATTGGACGTGATATAAACTTTCAAAACATGCTAACTCCTCTCACCAAAGCAATCTTGACTCAGTTTCAAAACAGAGAGAAATCTGAGAACAAGTGAATTCCTTGTCACGTTAGATTTCATTAAGGATGTGCAGGACTTTTGCTCCATTTTAAGCTTGATACATGTTTTGGAAGATAGGAGATGTATAAGGAGGGGCTGGATATTTTTTCAGACATGTCTACATCTTAACTAGCATCTGCATATCATTCCAAGACTGCTTTTTAGTCTATGGGGTTGTCACTCAACTTTGTTTAACTCTCCAAGGCAAAGTATTATTTGTCATAGCACCATTATAATCATGACTAGATTCTCTTTCATAATAAGGAAACAAATGAGGTTTCTTCTTTGGAGAGAACCATCCTCGTCCTCACCCTATCCTGGGTAAAGATATGTTCCCTGAGATCATAATGTGTTCAGTCTTTCACATGTATGTTTTCATGGTGTAAACTACAGATAAAAAGCACATGATATAATTTCATCATTTGAGTGGTCTTATTTTTCACGGCTGTAGGTGAGGGAACGTCTCAGGCAGCTCCTTCCATCCAGCTATTGTTTTTCCCACCCATGTATACATAAATACATTCCTGAAGCACAAATTCAGTTGTGTTTGTATAGTTCAGGACATGTCTCCGCTGTTAAATTTTAATGAAAATATGATTGAAATTTTGGGGATTGATGACCGCTTGGCAAAAATTCAGCTGATATCTACTTTATCTGCACCAGTTCTTCCAACCTTCTTTCTACAATGAATAACTAAAAAGGACTGAGGAACTGAAAGCTGTTTCTAGGATACAATGTGCAGCACTTCCTACTCTTGGCTCACTCCAACTTCAACCTCTCAGCTCTGTCATTTTTATCTGTCTATGAATTTAAAATAGTTTTTGCCACCAGATAGTGAGGTAAAAGTAATAGCATTTGTCCCAGCTGTGGGTGGGATCACCTTGCTACCGTGGTAAAATCGAAGGGTCTCATCTTCATGAGGATTTTGCGGTAGGGTAATTTCCACACATTACTTATCCTGCTGTTTGGAAAAACCCCTTTCCTGCAGTGAGTTCAGAGGCTTTGTGTATGTATGTGAGTGCACATACGTCCCTATACAAAGCGTGGCTCCTCTGCGTTGGCATTCCAGCTGGCAGTTCCTGGAAAGCTGTCTGGAAAGTCACCATGTAGCTCCAAAAGCTGCTGCAAAAAGGAAATCGCAGATGTTATGGCCCCCCTCCTACCGTTCGTACCTGTGCCATCCTTTCTGGGCTCCAGTGCTCGTGCACAGGCAGAATGAGCAAGAGATTGTTACTTTTTCGTAATCCTTCTTTGAGGGGAGAACAAATTCCTTACGGGGCTGCTTTTTCTGGGCAGTCCAGCTGAGGGGAAGAAAAGGTCTTTGAACTGTGTCGCTGCAGGTTGATCTGGGTATAAACACTTCGGGTACATTGATCCATTGTAAACTCCTGGAACAGGAACAGGATGCAGGTATAGCGGACAATTATTATAAAACAATTGCTACTCTATAAACAGCCAGTTTACAGCTTTCTGGTGTCCCCGAGATATAGGTGTTGGTTTCATGTTCTTGGCAGCCCTTCACTCTGCAAGTCAAGGTCCCTCTTTTTGACCAGGAGCTGGCAGGAGGCTCGCAAGTCGGTGGTAAAGCGCTGCTTGGGAAAAGCTACCCTCAGACTGGAAAACTGAAGAGAGTTTTTTGTCATTTAGTTTGGGAGACAAACCCTCTCACCAGCATTTTGCACTTGCAGATCATGATTACTCTGAGATTTAGAAAGCAAACAAACAGTAATCATTAAGAGCAGTTTATTAAATGAAATAAATTTCTCCTTTTGCAGTTGACTAAAGAGCAGGCAATTTAGCTGTTCCTAATTACGGGATTATGCCTAGATTTTTCTAAACTGAAATGACAGTTTATATACACTTTTTTTTGAGGTATGCATGTATTTTTTGAGGGTTTTACACCAACGAGCTCTTTTACCTCTCCTCTGTCCACAAGTGCCACCCTGTGAAAGTGATTGAAAATGGTGGTGTAAATCTTGGTGCTGCTTCTAGCCGACTGCAGAGTAGATGGCACACACCCTCAGGCGGTGATCTGCCCTGGTGTTTAGCAGAGGGGTGTTTTTTCTCAGCCATTCAGGCAGGGCACACACACACATTCACCCCAGGCCCATGTTTGGGATGGTGAAATAAAATAGTTCCCATAGTTATTCCTAGAAGTTAATTAGCTGTGACAGTGGGAAAGTGACAACCTCATGATTCTTGGATATTTATAACGAGGCTGTCGCTTGCTAGGTTAGTCGGGTCATAGAGGAGACAAGTGTGTGAAGTCAGGTTTCTGGCAGGACACAGAGCTGAACCTGCATCGTCGTGCTTCCTTGCCATTGCTTAGATGTTGGCAGAAAGGATCTCCTGGTGCAGCGTTTGTAACACTACACCAGCCTGTGATCCCTATCTTTGGGAAACACGGCTTCACCGTGCTGCAGAGCTCTGTAGGTGCACACGCGTTGCCTTCATTGCATGCCTTTGGAGTTTGATCTGGGATTATTGAAATCGAGGTGTCTTTTCTGCTCCTGCTTTCACGAGCGCAAGGTCAGACTTCCAGGGGCAAAGCAGAGCTGTGGCATAGGGAGGTCACGGAGACATGAAGAAATGCTGTGGTGCCATCCCTTGGCGTGCATGGTCTGCTTAGGTGGATGCTACAGCATTCACCGCTCCTGCACCATAGTGCCCTTCTGCACCATACACTAGTTGCTCCATGGGTGACATAGACAACTGGTTTGGGGTCTTTTGCCTCTACTTTGTGTATTTAGCAAGTGGCACTGCTACTGTCGTGCTTCAGGGCTTACCGTGACTGGAGTTTCCTAATGCAGGAGATGTTAGAGTTTGTTTGACTCTCTATTTTTACCATGTAATCAAGGCTAAATGTGCTAAATGTGTTCACTGTACACTGGTAACAACACAGCTGAGTATGACCTTTTATTAATACCTAGAGAGCTGCTCAGGTCCAGAAAGGCTGCTGGGAATATTTCTGAGAGCATTTTTTGTATTTTTGAGAGTTAAAAGAGCAAAAGAGTTACACCAGTGGAAAAAAGCTCTCAAATTACACATTCTGTGCAAATCACAGGTATTTTATTCGTAATGATAGGCTAACTTGGAATAGAGTATTTCAAAAATCTCTCTCATTCAGAGTGCCATTTATTAATGTTGCTACTGCTCAGAAAAAGAGATATCTCACGCTGAGAAATATATGAGTTACCATCGTGATAAGGAGAGAGCACAGAAATTGGTTCATTTTTGTCTGTCTGTCATTCCGGTCCTTCAGTTTTAGTAGGAAAAACTATCATACAACTTTAGCGTGATCTCTAGAGTGTCATTTCTCCGTGAAAATTTCCTGCCCGTAAATAGCGTGCCAAATTTTGTAGTGGGTTTGTCATCTGCCTAATATTCTTCAGAGAAAGCAGCTGACTGTTGGCTTCCCTAATTATTTCTTCTAATATTGTTTCCTCAGAGCTAGCTTGAAGGGGCAACAGACCCCAACTATATATAAATAATCAACTAACCCCAGACATTTCTGTCAAAAAAAAAATTGTAAAGCTTTGGAACAAACAAAAATACAAAAATAGTTTCATGCAAATTTCTCTCTCTTAAAACTGGCAAGATTTCAATAAGCATTTTCTGAGAAATATTTTATTTCACTGAAAGATGGGTCACTGCTTTTTTGTGTTGCTACAAACCCCCACTGGAGAGCAAAGCTGGGAAACTGCCAAACATCTCATACCTGCTGTGACAATGGGTAGCCATATCAACACACACAAACCCGTATTTAACTAAACTGTTCAATTGAATTCTAATCTCCAGCTAATCGCTAAGCTTTAAAAAAAGTATCTCCCTATTCATGTTTGATTTCTAAAAAATACCTTTATGATGTAATGCAAGTGAATGAATGGATGAGAGACTCAAGCACAATATGCTATCTACAAAGCTAAATGAGCTACGGGGCTCATATTCTATTAAATATTTGACCCGTGAAACTCTCAAAGAACCTTTAAATGGAGATTGGGAAGTCACTGAAGAGCCCTTTTAGGGATCCTCAGAATAGAAGGTGATACAGAGATGTGTTTTTGTTTTGTGCCATGACATCCCAGGGAGAAAGCACTCCAAGCCTCCGTAAGCCACACAACTGAATGAGATTACAATTGGAGAAGTACCAGTGGTCACTGGTTTGTGCGTGGTAGGTATACTTTGTGTTCAAAACAGAACTGCAACCTCCTGAATGAAGCCTCTGTGTGTCGTAGGGGATAGGGAGAGCTTTCATCTTTCCTGCCTCAAGACTGTATGCAGAAGAAAGCATGCTGTCTCTGAGTTTGTGCATCAGACTTGGCATCTTCTGTGTGACTGGCAGTATCCAAGTTAATTTCTTCTCAGTGTTTGTTAATGGGGGATATTACAAAAGTGAAGAGGTGCTCCTCCCTTGACTTCTTTGGGGGCATAATTTGGAGTTAATAATGGGGGAAATGCGAGGTTAAACACACAGTCCCTAAGTCAGGACTTGTAACACAGCACCTCCTCATCCTTTACAAGCCTGAATGGGTACCCTGACCCAGTTTTACCCAGGAAGCACTGATGTTCCCGATAAAAGCCACTTCTGTGGAGAAGATGCTGACCTGTTACACAACCAAAACATAATTTCATACGAGGATGCTGTGGAGCAACTGTGAAGAACGAGACATTTGCGTACAGCTGGTTCTCAAGCCCAGCCCCTCAGGTCTCTCATACACCGGAAAAGTGTGTGAAAAACAGAAACATCTTCCCTGGACCTCCTCACTGAGTTTCAGGTGCTTCCCTTCTATCTGGGTCTCAGTATCCATCTTTTTTGCAGACCTGAACGTAAGGGCAGTCTGATCTGTGCTAGTGTTTGCTTGGAGCATCCAGCAAAACTCTCTGTAAGTATGATGGCTCCTTTTTGCTGATTTTAAGAAAGTCCTTGCAGGTGGCTCATTCTCATTCTGTTTTTCTATGCCGTACAGCAAGGCTGGGTGTAGCCTTAATTTAACCTGGCAGTGAGAAGTACTGGCGTGTACTTTTAACTGAAGTGACTCTCCCTGACCCAGGTTTTATGTTTGCGTGGAAACCCTGTCAGTGAAAATAATTTTCCAGTGTCTTTCCATTTCTTCTGTTATTATACTGTGTCTTCAAACCTCCACCTTTTGAGTGCAAATAGGACAATGTGACCTTCTTACCAAACAATTATTGAAGACTACAGCTAACAAAGTGTTCTAGGGGGCTATCAAATGTCTCCAAGGTAAGGCATGCATAAAACATGAGCACATAGTTGTAAATAACCAGGCTTCTCTTCATTTATTTTAAAATAATGACGGTTGTTTAACTGGCTCGAAAGGGTTACTCTTTCACCCCTGGCTTGTTCTGAGCACCGTGGGAAAATGACATGAGCACTGTTTAGTTTAAGGGATGTAGTCATGCAAAACCTTTGCTGTACTTGTGGAGGAAGCTGGAGTGTTTCAAGAAATAATGAAGGTGTGAATCATCACAATTCTGAATTGTCTGATAAGAAAATCTTTTAATCTCTTGTAGTAATGTAAGGACTCCAATTGCTGCAATTCTCTTTATAAATTGTGCAATAAAATATGGAATAAATAATTGCAAAAGAATCCAGGATTATCAGCAGCCTCTTCCTTTGATATCAGTATTTCTGAACGGTGTTCTTTAAAGGCTTTTGCTTGTTAGTTTAGTTTTAGGAGACAAGTAAACTAATTAGTTCTTTTTTTTTTTCACTTTATGGTCTGTCTTGGCATGCTTAGGGAACATTTGAGCTCAAACAGTTCATTTTCAGTTGTGCCTGTTAGCAGGAAGGATTTCCATTTTTCAAAAAAAATTTAAGAAAACAACCAGGACGAGATACTGCTTTCATTAAAAGTATATGCAAAGGATGAGGAGTTTGGTTGCTTACTTCTTTTTTTTAAATATATTTTAAATGGCATTCAAAATGTACCAAAAAATCTTCAGTTTTATATGTGTGCGTTCAGTCAAAAAACCCTCAAGAGTTCCCTTTTGAAAAATATTCTCATTTCTCACTGTTTCTGGAATTTGGCTCCACGTGCTCTATGTGATTTTACAAGACAACATCTATGGTCATTAACAGGGTTTTATGGTTTTATTTATACAAAAATCACACAATGCAGTAGGATGTCAAGAAAGTGAACAGCTTGGTAAGATTTAGGCTTTTGAGGTTCCTTTTATGATCAAGAAAGATATAAAATCATGTAAATCACTCAAATTGGAAACCTCAGAGCCCTGCTTTGATATATGACTCTTCTCATAATATACAATAAGACTTTGATTACAGCTTTATCATTTCATTTATCACTTCCTAGGCAGCAGCTACCCATTGGCTAGAGAGGAAATCAAACGTTTATCTACTGCTACCTTTGCCTGTGGACGGTAAAAAGGTATCTGTAATACATGACAAAGTCCTGCCATAAAAGATTAGAATAGTGGAGCTAGACAGGAAGAATGAACTACAGCCATAAAGAATAAAGTTTAAAATGTTTGGGTCGGATTCTGTTGTGATTTGTCTGCCAGCTCCTTGCTCAGGCTGTGGTACGTCCCGGCAGCCCACCCTGGATAAGAGCTACAGAGCAAGGCGCAGCTCCTTGCTGGGTGCCTGTGAACATCCTCCATGCACACCGTTTTCAAAAGGCTGCAAGAAAGTGGCAAAGCAGTTTTCAGAAACAGCATGTGCAGTTGCGTTTTGGATGTTTTTTTTTATCACTGGAATAAGTTTTATAAATATTTGATGAATGTCTGAAAAAATGTGAAAAATCACATTAATGGTGAGATTGCTTATGATGCTTTAATGTATTTGGTCTATTTTCTTTCCACAGAAAGTTATTAGGTAAAATACCTTTGGGTGCAGATTAAAGATATGTGACATGCTATGGCTAATTGTCTAGATGTGTAGCTCAGACAAGAGGGACAAGCTGCCCAGCCCTTTCTCTGTCACCTCCCTCACTTCATACAGCTGTTTACAGCCAGTAATTGGCTTGGGAAACAACACATAGTACAACCACTGTTCATATGTTGATCGTGAGTGATCCCTTTCCACAAACAATTCCCAAACTGGCTTATGAAGGCACCAAAATAAAGCTACTTGAGTGCTTGTTTAACCCAAGTTGCTTCACCTGCTGGGCTTTGGATGCTGGAGGGAGGAAGCCAAGCGACTGCGAGCTGCTGGAGGGTGAGTGGAGAGCAAGTGGGTTGGTAGTGCCATGGGGAGGCCACCTCTGCCCAAAGTCCTGGGCGTGTTTATGTCTCCTGGGACTCAGAAATAGGACCTGTGGCAGGCTGATAGTATAGTGTCCCTGGGAGGACGAGAGAGGTCCTGAAGGTGAGCCAAGACCCCTTTGTAGCTGAATAAGGGGATCCTGGTAGGTGGTGAAGACACACCTTCAAGAAGAGGTAAGAGGACTGAGGATATGACAAGGAGTAGGTGAAAGACAGCATCTAGCTCTTTTATGTGCAGTTCATAGACTGAACTGGAGGACTAGACAGGCCTGAACTCTTCTTACAGCCTCCTGAAGTGTTGAGATAGAGAGCATGGTGATAGACCTGGGAGGAGAAGGGGGCTGCTCAGGGTTAGCCTCCGCACAGATCTGCCTTGTGGTGAGGTCAGCTGGCCCTGTCTGGAGCTCTGTGATGCAGCAGTGAGGTCACCTCGCTGTTCTCCTGCTCTGGACGCGTTCATGAGCTCGTGGTCCCCATCATGCGGAGCAGTGAAGGAGCTGTTGCTGCAAAAATGATATGGATGCCTGTGCATGTGTGTGATCGTATTCTAGCTATAATGGGCTTTAAATACTGTCTGATTCAGATGTAATCTAATACAGCATTTTGGACTGTGTGTGAACTGCTTAATTTCCTTTTAGGTTTCTTTAAATATGAGGCAATTGCACAGTAATTTAGAGATAACCCAGTGTAGAAAAATAATAGAGATGCTTCTGTTGTTCCCTTGCCATTTTTACTTCCTTTCTTTTTCTTCAAAACCTTCAGTTATTTCCCTGTAGAGCTATGAAGTAACAGGAAACGAGAATCCCCCAGCCAAGCAAAGTCTCTTCTGCAGAACTACAGGAGATCACGTCCTGTGGGAAGGTTAATGAGGAACTGAGACTTTTGTGGGTCAAGATAAAGAGAATTGCTCACTTCCTAGTGCACTAGAAGCATTCGTGAAACCTTTTAGGAAATGGCATGATGTATTTTTAGTGTAAAATGAATCTAGAAAAAAGTTGCAAAAAGCTGTACCATCATTCCTGGATTTGACACATCAGACACTCAGCAACTGCAGGTTTCTTGCTTCCTTATTTCATTGAAAATGGATGCAGAGGACTTCAGAAAATATCCTCCTTTTCTCATTTCCTCACCAGGTTCTCCCTAGAAAACGCATGTCAGCCGATGTGTGTGAGCCAAGCTGGTGCTGGACACCGGTCCTGCTGGACACCAGGCAGAGAGCGCAGCACAGCCCTCTCTTACCCACCTCTCTGAGAGGACTTTCAGGGCTCAGTGCCCATTGCCATTTCCCTGCCTCCCTCTCCTGGCCCGCAGCAGCTGCTTCCAGGGCTGCTACTGTGCACACTCAGAGATTTTTTTTTTTTTTAATAATCTCTGCATTTTAATTACACGTCCTCCATTTCAAAAAACTGGATGTTTTGAGATAATGAAATGTTTCCACAGGTGATGCTGCTTTCTCTTCCTCTGGATTCCTCTATTAACCGAAAGCTACTGGTTTCCAGAAGGAAATTGTCTTGATTTCTTTATAGCCTCAATCTGTTCTCACTGAAGCCACTGGCAAACCTTCTGTTTATTTTTCAGGGATACAAAACTAAGCCAAATGCCATCAGGCAGAGATCAGCGCATATATTGAACCATGAGCAAGGCCTAGGGAGCCTAGTTAAGTCATTCATTACAGCTGCTTTGAAATTCCTCACTAAGTAGGTTTGGGCTTGTTTTTTGCCAGAAATACTGGCTGGCTCAAATGGAAACATTTTGTGGCAATGTATCAATTTCTATTATCCAGATGGTTATTTTTGTGTCCCAGGTGAAATTTTATGGGGAGAAAAGGAAGCAGAGAAGGGCTTCTTATCTGTGATACTATACTGAGCAAATGTAGCTACCATGGCTTCTGGGCTAGAATTGCTTGCAATTGTCTGAACATATCTGGGTAGATGGACTTAGCCCTTGATTTCAAGTGTCTAAATTGAAAGGTACCTGAAAGAGGATTGGAAGGGGGTTGGACTGGATGATCTTTAAAGGTCCCTTCCAACCCAAACCATTCTATGATTCTCTGAAATATGTATGTTTGCGATGTGTAATTACTAAATGTTCCTATTTACATCTGGTTATGAAAAATAATGTTGGAGTGGAGAGGGCCATCAACCTGGGGAAAGTAGAAGCATCATTTAAGCCCACTCTTTTTGTAAGGATTTGGATTCCACTTCTTGATGAAGTGTGACACTCCCTGTCACAGGGCACAATGTTAATTCAATGCTCAGGAAGCAGTTAGAGGCATCACAGAAGATCTTGTCAAGAACTGTAAGCAAAAACTACTTTTAGTTCAAGAAATTGCTGGAAATTGGGAGAGTATGTCGAAGTAATACCATGCTATCTTTACCTTGTTCTTGCACATTTCTCTAGGCACGTGGTCACTGTCCAAGCCAGGACGCTGGGCTGAATGCATATTTAGTTCAGTCTGATACAGCTGGGCTTTTTATGCTATTTTAAAGGAAGTTTACATTAAGGCACCAGAGAAAATAATTCCTGCCCCCCCTTCAGCTGTGCGGGCTCTCTGCAGTTAGTACTGTGTGTCTGTAGCTGCATCGGCTTTTGCAGCTGAGATCTTCCACAAGGCTCTGAAGGTGTCAGTGAAGGAAAAATGATAAATAGAGACATGAGAAGTGCTGAGGCTGGAACAAGACCAAATACCCATTGACATTCCACTGTTTTTGATCCATTACTGACGGTAAACTGAACTCAGGGGTCCACATTATTAAAGGCATTCAAATACCTAAAGCTCACCGAAATCTCTGGGAGTAAAGTGTCTGAATATTTTTATGATCTGGGTCATAATAAAGCCAGTGAATAGTGTTTGTGTTAAATCAGAGAGGTGATTTGGTTGACTTTTGGGCCTAATGGGAATACAGGAAAGTAACAGTTACTCTCAAAATGTTTAAAAGATCACATAGTTATCTTGCATCTGAAACATCACTATCAGCTTACCTCACTGTTGTGTTGTACTGTGTTGATGTCACAGACAGTATACAAGCATAAAAATGAAGTAACTAATGATGAATGCTTCCATGATTCTTGTATTCCAACAAAAAACAGAGCAAGATTTGCCTTGTATTTTGATTACAATTTTCTTTATGAGTAGGACATATTCTAAATATTATTAATATTAAATGAGCTAGTCTGTCCAACAGTATAAATATGAACTTCCAGGTTTTTTGCTTAAATCCTGAGTCCACATCAGTTGTATCCATGGTGATAGTAAGACTCTCGTTCTGATTCCTTTTCAAGCCAGTGTTGGGATTCTTAGTGATTTTGAAACTGTTTTTCAGTAATTCTAAAAATTAATGGTTAGACAAATAGTCTCAGCTTTGGCTCAGTCTTCAGTGTGCATGCACCCATTATTAGGTAACAATCTACAGCAGCAAACCCTTTCATTGTGGTTTGGGTTCTCGTGTTGTGTCTGTAGGAATAGGATAATCTATTTGAACAAAACCTGGTGATGTTGCACCAAAGCTTGCTACATGCTTTATTGGGAAATACGAAGGTCAAGCTCTTTCTTTGTAGAGATTGCTGGCTCAGTACAGCTTTAGTAGTAGGAGTGAGCAATAGGAATGAGGGAGTGGGGGGATAAATCAGAGGAACACTTGCTTCAATAGATAGCTCTCTTACAGTAATTTGCTATTGATAAGATATTTAGGGTTTGTTTATCATTCTATCTTTTCTGTGGGTGTGCAGCCTGGAAAATTTTGGGGAAAAAACCCATAAAGCAAAAAGATGGGACTATAGGGAGAAGGCAGATTTTATAGGTAGGAATCCCCATGTATATGTTGCAGAGGGAAGGAGTGAGGAAGGCAGGTGATGGTAGTGCAGGAGGTACAGCACGGTCTGCAGAAGCAATGCCATGGAAGGCAAGTGAGAAATATTCTCAATTTTGACAGCTGTGGAATGGGGAAACTTTGGTTGGCCACCCCACGCAAGAGAGGACATGGAGCGTTATGCCAATGGGACCAGCGAGAGCCTGGGTTAGCCCAGAGTGTTGGACATGCTAGTGGGAAAATCAGTGCGTGACAGCTACAGCTCTTCCTCTTGGTGGCTAGAAACTTTTCCCAAAGCTTGGACTGAATCAAATTAATACATGCCCGATAGGAAACTTGAAAATCTTCCTGGTATTCATCAGGAACTACAGGTTTCCAGAAACCCTGTATTGCTAAGCTCAGCCTGAACAAAATGAGGAAGTGCTCCAGAGATTTGCTGTACTGTGCCCTTGAACAAAAGTGAAGCTTAAAAAAGCTTTAACAAACATTCGTGCTTTCCAAATGCTTATCTGGAGCTCTCACCTCCCCTTTAGCTGTATAGACTGAAGATGAGGAGAGAGGAGTCTGCACTGTGATTAATCCCCCTGACAAGGACACCTGGATGAAATGGGTCTTGACTGAAAGAGCGCAGTGAAGGGTCTGCGCTGACGCTACATGCGTGGTTTGTCATTAATATGCAGTAACAGTGACTTACAGTTATCTGAAGTCTTGTTTCTGTGATTGTGTAGGGCTTTTGAAGTTTCAAGTCTACAGCTGAATGTTTTCTCTGTTTCCTCTTCAAGTGAATGTGCAAAACGTTCGGCTTTGCCGTTCCTCACACTTGTCGTGAGCGAGCTGTCCCCTGAGTCAGTGATGACAGAATGTAGTCCATTTTTTAAGTGGGGATTTGCAAACTCAAACATGTTCACAAATCAAATTCAGTCAGGACATTCCTCACATTCCTGCCCTGAATGGTCTCCAGACTCTATGAAAAATACAACTGGTCTGCACTCCATACGACCACAGTTTTTTAGTCCGTTCATGGGAATGCCATATGATAATCACTGTCAGCCTGTTTCACAAATGGCTAAAAATTATTCTCAAAGAAGAGAAAGTCAGTGCTACCAAGCTAGAAGGCATCTAATACATCTTATGTTACTTCTGATGTACAATGAGATGCAAAAACATCTCTCTTTTTTATGAACAATTTGACTGATGGAAGAGATGCTTTTAGAATTTGACGCTTCGGTTGGTGGTGTTGCAAGATCTTTTGGAGGACATGATCAGAGTTCAAAATAAGCTTAGTCAGACAGAGATATGAATAGAGAATTTGTCAAACAAAGAGATGAATAGGTGAATAAACAAAAGGATGTTCCGTGTACCAACTGTGACATTTAGGAAGGGGAATATAAATGCCAGGTGGGTAGTGTCTGCTAAGCAGCAGTATGGCAGAGGAAGATTTAGAGATGAGAGTGGAACAACAGCATGTATCAGTCAGCAACATGGCATTGCAAAAAATGGAAATGTCACCCTAGACTGAAGTTGAGTTTTAAATAATTTGGTAGTCTTAGAAGACCTTTACCAGTAATTATGCGATAAATGCCTCATTTAGGTCTGATGACCACTCATTCTTTGCATAGCTGCTCCATTTATTTTTGCAAATCATAATGAATGATTTATCATTCATTATAGCTAGCTCTTAGTAAAGTGAAGTATTCAACTAGGTAGGTTGGTTTAGGACAGTCAGCTTAAAGACATCTCCAAATTTGTTTTTAATTAGTTGATACAGTCCCAGTGTAACAGCTCATAAAGCCCATGTGTAGTGTGGAGTGCTTTATCTCCTTGAACTTGCTCTGTGAGAGTGAATTGCTCAGTGGAGAGAGACATGGTGCTGCAGAGGACATGAGGACATCCCAGGGAGTCTTCCTAGGACTCTTGCAGTCTATGGAGGAGCCCGAGGAAACTCACCCAGGCCAAGATAATTTTTTGTGGCTGCATCTATCCAAATTACTTGACTGACAAAGGTCGATGATGAACACGTGATTTGTATGTTGAATTCATCTGAATTCTGCACTTTATTAACAGCAGTGTGGACCAGCTAAGAACAGTCTTGCACATAGACTCCGTTTTTCTTTTTTCTTCCTTTTTTCTTTATTCTTCTTCGTTTTCTTCTAGGCATACACATATCTTCCTTAGTTTCCCAGGGCTTTCCTTATCTATACATAACTCTTTAGCAGGTACATACTTAAACAGAAAAAACTTCTTCACTGTGTACTGTGTATTGCACAGCATTGCCAATAGTTTAGCTTTTCATTTTAGCTTCTCAAAGCTTGGTTTAAGCCCTTCCACGTTAGCACCACAATCTACTGAAAACAGTGAACCCCATGACAGTTACGAATGCACAGATGACTTGACAGCCGTGCCACATTTAGGATGTGATGGTGTACCTTTTGCCTGAATTGGTGCTAGTGCTGGAGCTATATACATAGCTGGAGTTATACTGCTTTAAGCAAATAAAAGTGGAGAGGAGAGAAGATGACGGGTGGCAGGGTTAACTTCCATGACCCGTGAAGAAGGCTGAAGGAACGAGAGTTGTTCAGTCTAGAGAAGAGAAACCAAAGGGCGAGCAGGAGAAGTTTTAAAATATGAAGACCTTTTTATAAAGGAGATGGTGATCAGTGGTTGTCCACAACTGCTGGAGAAAGGACAGGACAATAGCAGCTTGGTTTACAGCAAAAGGAAATTTAAAGTGGATTTCAGTGGAAGCAGAACAGCCTGTATGATGAAAGACTGGAACGAGTTTAACTGGGCAGTCTAGGGTCCCTCTCAACGCTAACCTCTTCCTTTAGGAGTTTCACAAACTTCTCTTAGGTATAACCTATTAATATTTAGTCCTGACTCATCAAAGGAGGGCTGGGCCAAATTACATCCTTGAAGTCCCTCACGGCCTTTAATTTCTATGACTCCTTCATTTCTGTTGCTTGCGGTATGCATAATGCTGTATGTCTTCAAACTCCTTGTGGATTTGTGCACACTGAAAAATGTTTCCTTTGCTAATCTGAATGCATCATCAAAATTAAGCAAGGCATGGAGAAGCAGGCTAGCTGAGTGAAACATTCAAAATCTAGTAGCTAATACATCTTGTCTGTCCATGGACACCCTCTGTGTTGCAGCCTCTACTCACTGCTTTGTTCGCAGAAATATGTTTGTCTTATCTGGCAATATCTCCATACTTGAAATTTATAAGTAGAGCAAATGTACACACCTCCTCATACTATAAAGTAATCTGTAAGGTTGGACTATCCGGTCTCATAAACCAGAAGCTATCATCAACAACCTGCTTTTTGAAGTTGCGCACGAGTTAACAGTAGAATGGTGTCTCCTTCTGAAGATAAGATCTCAGACTGGACCTTCTCTGCAGCTGTAGTTAAATGTGACAGGCAAGGTTTTTTACTTTTTTTCCTCCTCTCTCTCATACAAACACATACACAGTTAAACAACACAGGACAAAACAGGTGGAAATAATTGGGATAAAACAATCTAATATAAAATCATTATCAACAGCCTTGGCCTCTGCATTTCCGACTGACTTAGCTGACAAACCCCCATCACTCCAAATCTTGTTTCTGGTATTTTAACCTTAATAACCAGGAAGATGTCTCCCAGAGAGACTATTGTGCTTGGTTTTCCTACCAGTAGCGCACGAATTACAGAGACCTACAGCACTTCTGTTCTAAACCTTCGCCTGAAGTCAGAAACAGGACTTAAGGCACAGTCAGGAAAGTCAAAGGCAGGGGTGGGTAGCTCTTGAGATGCGTTGGGTTCACGGGCAGTTCCAGCACAGATGTTGTGCCTGGGCACATGACTTGGCAGCAAGGTTTGCTAGTGAGGGTCTACAGGGTGAAACCCCTGCCCAGCTGTGGGGGTAAGCGAGCCAAGCAGAGCAGCTGGGGCTGACGTCCCTGGTCTGTCCTTGAGCCCCATCTCACAACGGAACAGCAAACCCCCCCAGGAGCTGCTCCACCCTGTTCCCAGGGTTTCCCAGGCTCGCCAAGGTATCGGTGTGCTTTGTGGCTTTCCTTCCCTACAAGAGAAATGTGAGATTTCTCTGACCTTTGGAGAAAATTATGGCTTCTCCACAGAGGTTAGCTAGTTGGAATATTCTTAGGGTCTGTCTTTTGGATTGATCTTCCCAAGATCAATCAAGTCTCTTCTCTGGAATTCAATCCTTCCAGTCTGCAAGATTCCTGGCCAGTTAATTCTTGAGCACTTTATTATTACACTCGTCTGAGCTCAGTAGCTACGGAAAATTCTCTTGATATTTTGGATAAATTGCAAATACTTTTTCTTTATACTCTAGAATAAACATGCATTATCCCTAAACCCGAGATTTCTTATATTTTCCCAAAATGCAAGTTTAATATTTATTGAAATTTTCTGTTGATTAAATGCTCTGAATAGTGTATCCAGAAGACTAATCGATATTTTAAATGCACTCAGACATATTAGCTGCTTACTGGTTACACGGAGGAGTAATGAACTTGCTATATGAGAAGGTAAAATTCATGAATAATTCATAGCCATTAATTTATTCAGTTTTGCCTTTTGAATTGATTTGGCAATTATTCTTGTACTGCACATCATTTACAAATGCTTAGATATAAATATTTACAGTTGCAAACTTGTGGTCAAATAATTTCTATTCTCTGATTGAATGGCTTCTGTAGCACACCAAGCAGTGCAAATCGTGAATTTTACTGTTTAATATACATCTCGGTAGAATGTGGGTGCTTGAAGGATCAAATAAAGTGGATACATACTGACTGTAAATATGGTCAAACTGATGTATTTCAAATATGAATAAATATTTGCAGGCAGGTTTTTCTTCATCATTTATTGCAGTAAGAATGAGGGAAAGATCTAGTGTGTCGTGCTGCCACAGACAACAAAGACCAATGTCCTTTGGCACTGATACTTTTATTGTTTATTCAGCTCTTCTCTCTTTTTCCTTTGTTTGCAAGTTTTTTTACTGCTGATTGTGTTCTGCATTTTTCAAGGATGATTGCAACATTCAGGAAAATGAGAATTTGCTCTAGATGTGGATGACTGGCAAAAAGCCCTCTGTTTCCCTTAACCCCATGGTGAAGCTGTGTAGCTAGAGGACCCACAAGCAGAATATTATGGATCTGTGAGGGAACTGGTGGTCTGAGTGAAAGGGCTGATTCACAATGGCTTACTTCAGGCAAAGGAGACTTGCCTCCTAAACTCCCCTTCAAGTTATTGGAGAAAGAGAGACTTCTCTAGAGGATGATTCAGAACGGGAGCCTAATTTTAAGTGCTCTGAATCACTCTGCTAGTCTGCTTATGTTGAACAGTGCAGTTTATCTTCCCTCCATTTCCTACTTGCTGCCCTGATTGATGAGTCAGGATTTATGCAGAATGAATGAATTTCACCTTTTATGAATAAAGCATAGCATTGTAATAATTTAAAGCACTTGATTTGAGACTAAAGAACTAGTGAAAGCATTAAGGTGTATTATGTTATATATTTCTCTCTCTGAATACTTAGAACAACCTTGAAAAATTCCAGCTTTAAGCATTTAAGTCGTTTAATACATTGCAATAATTCAAAGTAACTTAATGTGGTTTTCAGTTTTCTTGAAGCACTCCAGAAAATTATTTTTCCAAAGTTCCTTCGCTTTGAAATGCTTCCACAGAAGCACTTGCGGCTGAAAGTAAAGTTAACCCATTTACAGATAGCACCTTCAGAAAAGAACAAACCTATGAAACTATGAACAGTTTGTTCCAAAGGAATAAAGGTGAACGCATTAGCATCTGAAGCAATCCTAAAGTAAAATCAGGTATTTAGTTGTAAACACATCTGAGAAATGAAAGTGGATGCTCAGGTGGTCCCAAGGCCAGGCCAGTGGTAGCCTTAGGACTCCTGTGTAGGAATGTAAGGGATGCTCAAAGGAAATTTGCTCATTGTGTGCAGCTCATGAATGGGCATGAAACCACGTTCAAACTTTTTGTGGCTATTCTTCTCCTGAGGTGAAGTGCTGTTGCTGAGAACAGAGCTTCATGACCGCAGCAAAGCTGCTGCAGCTGCCGCTCTCAACTCTTCACTGTTGCTCTCAGGAGCAGTGTCATGGGGCTGTGTGAGCACCCCACCTGGGTAAGTGCCAGGTCACCTCGCTGAGCTACAGCTGACACCCAGGAAGGAAACTCCTGATCAACAGCCTCCATGTAGACACAGAGCCTGCTGTAATTGTTGTCCACAGCCTTGGTCTCCTTGGTGGACTCTCTGTGTCTTTTTCTGTGTGGTGCTGGGGACACATGGTGCTGCAGATGGCATTAGAATAAAACAGAATATTTCAGTTGGAA
>NW_009186306.1:0-220 GCF_000690835.1 Fulmarus glacialis
TGAGCCCCTCCGCGTCCGTCTGCGTGGGTACACACGCGTGTGCGCGTCCCTGTGTGCGCATGGGTACACACGCGTGTGTGCGTGCGTCTGCGTGGGTACACGTGTGTGTGTATACGCATGTGCACGGGTGCGCACATACGTGTGCTTCTGTGTGTGCATGGGTGCACACGCGTGTGCGTGTCCCTGTGTGTGCATGGGTGCACACGTGTGCGTGCAGGTG
>NW_009186306.1:314-1099 GCF_000690835.1 Fulmarus glacialis
GTGTGCGCATGGGTACACACGCGTGTGTGCGTGCGTCTGCGTGGGTACACGTGTGTGTGTATACGCATGTGCACGGGTGCGCACATACGTGTGCTTCTGTGTGTGCATGGGTGCACACGCGTGTGCGTGTCCCTGTGTGTGCATGGGTGCACACGCGTGTGTGCGTCTGTGTGTGCATGGGTGCACACGTATGTGCGTGTCCCCGTGTGTGCATGGGTACACACATGTGTGTGCGTGTGCATGGGTACACACGTGTGTGCGCATCTGTGTGTGCATGGGTGCACACGCGTGTGCGTGTCCCTGTGTGTGCATGGGTACACACGTGTGCGTGCATGAATGTGCGCACAGGTACACATGCGTGTGTGCATGTATGTGTGCATTGGTACACAGACGTGTGTTCATCTGCGTGTCCCTGTGTGCACACGCGTGTGCGTGTCCCTGTGTGTGCATGGGTGCACACGTGTGCGTGCAGGTGTGTGCACACGCGTGTGTCCTCGTGTGTGCACATCCGTGTGCGACGTGCTGCAGGCCCGTGCGTGTCTCTTTGCACACGCAGGTGTGTGTGTGTCTGCGTGTGAGTACGTGTGCGCACACGGCCCGGCTGCGTGCACATCCGCCTGTCTGTCTGTCTGTCTGTCTGTCTCCGGCTGTTCTTCCGGCTGCCTCTTCCATGTGTGCGTGTGTGTGGTCCCTGTGCTGGGGCGTGCAAAGAGGCCGCGTGTGTGCATGGGCGTGCGTGGGTGGTCCCTGCCGGGGGCGTCAGTGGGGGGGTGTGCAGGTGGGGG
>NW_009186307.1:0-16890 GCF_000690835.1 Fulmarus glacialis
GCCCAACTTGGTGTCGTCTGCAAATTTTTGCATTAATTTTTGTCTTACGTCTATTCCATATGTACTTCTAGAGTTACAAGACCTCTAAAAAGGGTTCTGTTTTCCTACAGTTGGCCTTGGCAGAGTTATATGAAGATGAAGCTAAAAGGCAGTCTTTGTGTCCTGACAAACCAGCAACTACAAAGATCAGTAACACGAAAATATCACAGAGGTAAGACATGCTTTGTGCTTGTCATGGTTTAACCCCAACGGGCAACTAAGCCCCACACAGCCGCTCGCTCACTCCCCCCCAGTGGGATGGGGGAGAGAATCGGAAGGGGAAAAGGGAAAAACTTGTTGAGATAAAGACATTTTAATAGGCAAAGCAAAAGCCAGACAATGTGCGCCAGCAAAGCAAAACAAGGAATTCATTCGCTACTTTCCATCGGCAGGCAGGTGTTCAGCCATCTCCAGGAAAGCAGGGCTCCATCAGACGTAACGGTTACTTGGGAAGGTGAACGCCATCACTCTGAACTTCCCCCCCTTCCTCCGTCTTCCCCCAGCTTTATACGCTGAGCATGACATCATATGGTATGGAATATCCCTTTGGTCAGTTGGGGTCAGCTGTCCCAGCTGTGTCCCCTCCCAGCTTCTTGTGCACCCCCGGCCTCCTCGCTGGTGGGGTGGGGTGAGGAGCAGAAAAGGCCTTGACTCTGTGTAAGCACTGCTCAGCAGTAACGAAAACATCCCTGTGTTATCAACACTGTTTCCAGCACAAATCCAAAACATAGCCCCATACTAGCTCCTATGAAGAAAATTAACTCTATCCCAGCCAAAACCAACATGGTACTTCAGAAATGTGTTGAATAGGTACTGTATTAGCTCACAAAACTTTGTCATACTTACTTGATGTCCTCCTTGTATAAAAAGCAAACTAGAACAGATCATAATCCAGCATTGTGAATCCCTGTAATAATGCATAGTCTGCGTCTTCTCAGAATGCTTTTTAAATTGTATTTATTTAGGATCCTTTGTGCTATATGGTATTCCAAAACACTTTAACCCACTTCAGCTAAGATAAGATTAAGATGCTGTAAGGGAAATGCAGTGTTGCTCTTTGCTTACACAGATATGGAAATTTGCTGTATCAAAAAAATACTGCAGTTCTTTGCTTCTTCAAAATTCAGCAAATCAGTAGTTTGTGTGAAACTTGGCAAGTAAGCTGCTTTCAGTGTTATACTTAGGTCAGTACTATTTAAGTAACTAACCTGAAAATACAAATATTCATTTGAAAAAATTTTATTCGGTTCATTAGTAGGCTCATGGGGGTGAGAGAATTAAGAAGGGCTTCTTAATGAATTTGTTTGGTTTTGGCAGATGGAAGGCAAGACATGTATTTATGTATAAATCCAAGTTTTGCTGGCCTGCAATGTTTGCGGTTCACATAGCATTTGAAGATTCAACGTAGTTTTAAATTTTTTATAAAGAAATCTTGCCAGTTTTTAATTAATTTTTATTTAAATGGTTTTAAAGAAGTCTTTAAATCACTACTGTCAGTGATGCCATAACAAGTCTTGCATTTGGCTTGTCTTTCAATTGCTGCTGCCAGTATGGATCTCTGTTTTAAAGGAGGTTAAGCAGCAGAAAAGTTCTTAGTCATCAGAGCCATGCTTCAAGTGCATCTGCAAATGCAGATCTTCAGGAAGAGGGAGTTTAGCACAATATGTGACACTTGGAAAATAATAGGTTTTTTGGTGAGGTTTTTGTTTGTTTTGGTAAAACCACATAAGTTGACTAATCAACTACATAGAACAGAGCTTATAAACAAATAAAGCAAACAGCTCCATTTACCAATACATATCATGAAGTTACAACTTCCCACTCCAATTGAAGGAAAAGCTGCAATACAGTACCTCAAATACTTCAGTGTGATACCTGTTGGCAAACACTTGCTTTTTGTTGGCAATCATACTGGAATCTGTCTGAGAAAGACAAGATGACTGCTATTTGCATGGTATCCAAAATGAGAATTTTTTTTAGTAGACTTCAGTTTGCTCTCAGATGAGCAGCGTATTAATTGCAAGGAAACATAGTGCTGCTCTTGAAGTCATCTGCTCGGCTTGCCTTCCACAATTACAGGTATAGAAGAATGTCTCTGGGCCCTGCTGGAACAAATGTCATATTGTATATGCTGTCATGTTGTGTAAGCTCCTTTAAGAAACTTAAGACTGTTGGCACAAAAATACAAGCTCCACAAAACCTACAATGCAACAAAGGAAGAAAACAGAAGAGATTAAAGTGTTTCTAGTGCCCGTGACCTAAGTCCATACAAGACTTTTTTTTTCTGAGAAAGTAATAAGAAGCAGATCCTTCACTGGGATATAGAATTACATTTTTTTATCAACACTGATACTTAAAAAAGCAATGGCCTGCTCTGCTGCACTTTGATTTCAAAGGTAATCAGACAAATTGCATAAATCTGAACTAGTGATCTGCCATTACTCATATAGCAGATTGTATGTATGTTCTTATCCTCTGGTAGTTGGCTACCTCATATACATCTTGAATTAATGAATTTTATCATCAAGTACTACAGGATAAGTGCATATATCTGTACAGCTTTTCCTGGCATTTTGCAAGCTGACAACCCTAGTTTGTCCTGTGGTAGCTTCTTGATCTGTCCCTATCATAAAACAGAATCTGATTCTGCATTTTAATCGACTTCTGAAAGTCTTTGCAATGTTGCCATTTAACGCATTTTTAAAATTGTGTGAAATAGAAGTGAGAACTACTACTTTTTAGTTTCTAGGATCCTTATAGGCAGGGACTCCAGGACATCAAAGAAAGCCAATGCTGACTTCACTAGGCAACTTACCTCTTGACAAAACCAGCTAAAATGTTGAAAGATTTTGAAGTGTAATTAATTCTGGTAAGCTGGATTCTGAAACGGCTGTTGAGCTTCCATATTACCTGTGTTATCTGTGGGACCACCAGTGGCGTAAAGCAGAATTCTGCATAACCTATGCTAGAATAGAATAGTTCAGTTGGAACGGACCTACAGCGATCATCTATCCAACTGTTATTGCAAAATGACTCTGCCATACATGTGCCCTTTCCTGCTTATTCACTGAGAAGCATTCATGGCTATGTACTTGGGCGAAAAAAAGTATGGTGAGAACAAAAAAAACCCAACAACTTGATATCCTTAGTTTTTGAAAAATAAGCAGTTTCAGAAGTTAAATATGAAGTACTTAGTGAAGTGTATGTACCAGTCATCTTCAAACTTTTTCTTTTATTCTCTTGGCAGTCTTAAAATTGATTCTCTTAGAAGGTTGAGAAAACCAGAGAGAAGCATGAGCGATGACAAAGAAAACCAAAGGTATTTTTAAAACAAAAAAAATCATTTAACAGTTGTGAAAGTAATTGGGGTTTTTTGTGACATTTACACTTTGCTCCCCCCCGTTTTTCAAAATACATGTGAGCCAAGTCTACCCTGCATAGAGCTAGTAACTACAGAGATGCTATGTGACATTAGAGTAAGTGTTAGCTGTGCGCTGCTGTAGTACAACTATATTTAGCAGAATCAGGCTGTAATGATCTAGGACTTGTAGACGCCTTAACATGTGACTGTATGGATGTAAAGGTTGTAACTTACACTTGGACTCAAAAGCTTTTTTGCCTTTTCTCAAATATCCTGAATTGTTCTGTGTATCCATTACTCACATATTTGAGTACTTCCTTTCTTTCTTGAATACACATTCTGATGAGAATTCTTGTTTCATCTCCTTACCACTATTATTCTCTTAAATCTAATAATTAAAGATTTTCCACATAAATGGCAATTGGGATAAAAATACAGATTTATGTACAAAGGAGAGATGATACTAAGGGATTGCCAGTTATGTGACATCATAAAAGCAGTATGAATGTACAGCACCTTCATACCCCCTTGGGTAATTGTAAAATATGGCGGAATCAACAGCATTTTGAAGTCATTGGCCTGAGAGACAGTTTCACGTGGATTAATTGATTTGCCTTGCCCCAAGTGGTTAAGTGAAAAAGTTAAGGAAAGTAGAAGGCATTTATTTTATTAGTTATTAATGTGTCTTGTAATCAACGACAAAACACTCTCAGGTTTGCCAAGTTTTGTATTTATATACAAGTTTTTTTACAGAATCTATTCCATTGGTATTTAGAGATTTATAGCGCCTTCCTCAAGGTAATCTTCAAGTAATATCTTGATCTTCATAATCAGATACTGTTTTGAACAGAATTATTTGTAGTTTAACCTTTGATCTTCAGGAGCTAGAAATGGGGCTGTGTTGAAGAAAAAGAACACAAATTAGCTTTCACAGCAGTTTCTGCAGATTTTAAAATGCCTTGAAAGGTTAATTATATTTATTAAAAACTTTCCATTTCTGATACTGGCAGGAATGGAATTATACTAGATCTTTAAATTAAAAGATCAATTTGTGGCACTGTTCAGGTTTTCCAACGACAGTTTTACGCTTGTTCTGCCAAGGCAGTGTTAGTTGTGAATCTGTATTCTGACCAGCCCAGGCACAGTCCCATGCACAGGACACCCCTGAGGAAATTGGTCTTTCTGGGAGGAGGCAGCATCCACAGAAGATGAGGTGTATAAAGCCACGGCTGCATCAGGACTGCATTCACTTAAACATATGGCCTTGTCCCCTGACCTCTGGGGTCTTTCCAGAAGGCACCTTGGTAGTTTTGTTAGTGAAATGTGTTTGGAGTAGTGCTGCTTGGATTGCTGGGAAGGTCAGAACCAAGTGGAACATTCAGAGTGGAAAGGTTTTGTGCCAAATTTGGCTCTTTGTTCGTTAATTTTTTTCTTTTGATGGGAAGAGGAAAATTATGCTTGTCATTTAAAGCATTGTTGCTTATGAACATTACTATTCTAAAGATTTTATTCAGGTGACTCAGAATATAGAGGATTACAGATTTCTGGGGCTTCTAATAATCCGAGCAAAATTGTTGCTGAACTCTTCAAGGAAGCAAAAGAACATGGGGCTGTCCCGTTAGATGAAGCCTCAAGAGCATCTGGTGATTTCAGTAAAGCTAAGGTAAAAGTTAAAAGATATTTCGATCTCTATTTACATTAGTATCTCTGAAACTCATCTAACCACATGAGAGCAAATACGCCTTTTTGTGGTTTGCGAATAGCAGAGGATTTGATCAACACAGTTGTGTATTATCTGTGCTCAGATAGCTTGCTCTAGAAAATAAAGTGGGGAGGAACCACACAACTTCAGGGGAAATCATTAGAAATCAACCTGAACTGGAATAATTTGCTTTACTTTTAATTAAAATTGATTTTAAAAAAACCCACAACTGCAGTTGCAATGAAAATCTCTTATCTGTTAAATTACTAATGTTTGAAAAAGTGTACAGATTAGAAACTGAAATGCATCACATAAAACCTGCTTAGGCTGATTATGGTTAGTATAATTTTCCACTTAGAAAATATACAAGTTAGAACAGTGTATTTGCTTTTTATCACAGAAGCAAGCTTGCTGATGCTTTTATTTGCACCTAGGTAAGAATTTTAATAAACTGTTTCAGATACTTATTTCAATAAGCTTTTCTATGTATTTTTTTTCCAGTCATTTTCTGGTGGTGGATATAGATTGGGTGACTCATCACAAAAGCACTCTGAATACATATATGGAGAAAATCAAGATGTAAGTAAAATTCTGAATAGCAGGAAACAGAATCTCCAACAGATGTCTGTTTAATCATGTTCACAGCTTGAAATGCCAGTATTACTGTAACTATGTCTCTGAGGAAAAAACTAATATCTAAATATTAGATATGTGTTAAGTAGAAATTGTTAAAGTGAAAGTGTCCTCAGAGGACAGTTGTTCATTGGATATGCCTCAGGCCTCCATTTTGGAATTTTCTGATGAAAATTACTTTGAAATTCTTAGCAAACGTTCCTTTCGGTTACTTTCCTCCTGCTGTTGTTCTACATTCTCTTAGCTGTGCTAATATTTTAATCTTCTTAGGTTAGGAACTGTTTCTTCTTGTGACTTGCAAAGTAGCCAGTCTCAAACTGGAACATGTATGTATGTATTCCAGGAATGGTGAAGCAGCAGGTTAGAGGCCTTTGGAAAATTGTCTGCCCTTTCTCTCCTCTCACTTAAAAGGCAGGAATTGAGGGAGAGGATGGGGAAAAAAATAAAGTTCTCTACACTTTGCCATTTATGTGAATGGCTAGAGCAAATGTTAAGCTTATCTAGAAACAAACCCAAGAAATGTCAAGCCAAAAGGTGTGGTTCAGGCTGTCAGGTCACACAAGGAGCTGCTGCCTTCTACTCTCTTAAGTAATCCTTCTACCCTCTACGTCATGTCCGGGTGTACTGAGCCGGAAGCCTGTTGCAGTGGAGTTACCGTAACGGGGGACAGGGATAGTTCTGTAAGGGAAGGTCAGTTTTACTGGCTACGGAAGCCTAGATGTGCTGGACTGCAAGGCATTAGTTGCAGGGAAGAGAGGTGCAGGCTCTGAAGGTGAAAGGCTCTGGCTGGAGGTACAGGCATGCAGCAACATAAGAAGGGAGTGATGGAGGCTGGTTTCCAGGATTCCCAGCATTTGAACTAAATGGAACTCAGCATGTAATAATTTGAGGGAAGAATAGTTTTCGCTATAGCTGATGTATCAGCAGTAATCTGTAATTTTATGGATTTATTTCTTAATTTATCAACAAGAAATGTTTACTGCTTTTAAAAGTAGTTGGAACACTGTGAAGATCACTACACAGTCACTGTATATCATCTGTTATGTCATGGGTAGCAAATTAAGAGATTCTTTTTCCCCAAGTGTAAAAGTGATCTTGAAGTAGATAGTAGTCTATAACTATTATTTGCTTTTCTAAAGGATTCCAAGAATGATAGATACAGTGGAGTGTTCTGTTCTTCTTTTGTCTTTTGCATTTTGTTTGTGGTCTGCTACAAAATCCATTAAGTATAGATCAAAAATTCTATAACTAATCTGTATGAAACTGAAATACCTTATTTGTCTAGCTTCACTTTTTTTTATTTCACCATTTTTGCTTCATAGGTTCAAATTTTGCTGAAACTATGGAGGAATGGCTTCAGTTTAGATGATGGCGAGTTGAGATCCTATTCAGACCCAACAAATGCTCAGTTTCTTGAGTCTGTTAAAAGAGGGTAAGTTAAAATGGCAACTTTTTTGAGGTATGTCTTTCAAATGAAGTGAAGAAAAATGCTTTCTCCACATGTTTGTAATTATTAAAAGCTTCAGGCTTCTTCTCTGCCTGCACCCATAAAATATGTTCTGTATTTGTCATCAGATGCATAGGACATTTGAAAATTTGGAACACTTTGGTTCCTTCTGGTGGTTTAACTCTGAATGCTACTTGCTACAGACAGCTGTTTGTTTCACATGTTTTGATAGCGCATTCTAGGTTTTGGCTGTCAGATCACTGATTTTTTTCTTCCTTTTAGTTTTTCATTTTATCTATTATTTTGGGATGAAATCAATTCATAAAACAAAACTCGCCCAACTTATCATTTAAGAGAGTATGACCTTTAAAGTAAACATATTAATAGTGTCTACTCATACTGTACTGTGTAAGGTTTTCGTGTAATTTTGTATTGCAATTCAGAATGTAATTGGGAAACTTTTATTTTTGTAATTAAGGGAAATTCCTGTGGAACTGCAGCGACTTGTTCATGGTGGCCAGGTTAATTTGGATATGGAAGACCACCAAGAACAGGAATATGTGAAGCCTAGACTGCGATTCAAAGCTTTCAGTGGAGAAGGGCAAAAACTTGGAAGGTAAAAAACCACTAGGTTTTCTGTTGTGTGTTCATACACCATTTCAAAAGTGGATTTAATCAATTAGGAGACTGCTGGAGAAGCTAATCAGATGATAAAAGCAATATGAAATTATTCTGTGGCACTAGTCTCAGCCCTGATTTCACAGTCACCAGGAATCACACCTCGAATACTGCGTTCAGTTTTGGGCCCCTCACTACAAGAAAAAACATGGAGGTGTTGGAGCACATCCAAAGAAGGGCAACGAAGCTGGTGAAGGGTCTAGAGCACAAGTCTTATGAGGAGCGGCTGAGGGAACTGGGGTTGTTTAGCCTGGAGAAAAGGAGGCTTGGGGGGACCTTATCGCTCTATACAACTACATGAAAGGAGATTGTAGTAACGTGGCTGTCGGTCTCTTCTCCCAAGTAACAAGCGATAGGACAAGAGGAAATGGCCTCAAGTTGCGCCAGGGGAGGTTTAGATTGGATATTAGCAAAAAATTTCTTCACTTAAAGGGTTGTCAGACCTTGGAACAGGCTGCCCAGGGAAGTGGTTCAGTTACCATCCCTGGAGGTATTTAAAAGGGACATGGTTTAGTGGTGGACTTAGCAGTGCTAGGTTAATGGTTGGACTCGTTGATCTTAAAGGCCTTTTCAAACCTAAACGATTCTATGATTCTATGAAGTTTACATATAATCTTAAAAAAAGTTAAGTCTTAGTCCTATGTCCTTAGTCCTATGAGCTAGCAAATCTAGCTCATAGATTTGCTAGATACTTTGCGCTTTGTTGTGACTATGAGATTTCTCTGCCTGTTCTTGCATATAATTTTGCCTGTAATTTTTTTTAACTTCGTCTGTGTTTAAAACAGGAGCAAAGGAAGCTGAAAGGTAGCACTGTACAAACTTCATGAGAAAAATCTCTGTCTGGATAGAGGAAACAGACCCAAATAATTGTTCCCTATTTAGTGAGGAACAGGCAGAACTTAGTCATAACATGATACTGGCCAGTAAGGACATACTCTGCTCTGGCTTAGCTGCAGTACATGTTGTCTTTCACTGCTGGGATCATCACAAAGGGAATAGGAGATGCTATTGCAACAATATGGCTGATGCTTGACTTAATGCAGATGGAAAGTATTTTTGTATGGGGGCAACTCAGCTATTTTTTCTGAAATGAAGCAGCGGAAATACTGTCCTGAAATATAACCTTGTAAACAGTCACTTATTATAAGTTACACAAGGCAAGTCCATTAGCTTTAAGAGAGAGAAATAATTTGATTGTTTTTTTTTTAATTTGATCCAAAATAAATGAGCAATAAGTTGTATCAAAATCTCTCAGCTTTTACTAGGATTTGATTAAAAATGATGCTGCAAAAAATCTATAGTAGGAGCTGTTTTTTGAAAAACAACCAACGAGAGAAATTGTACATGCTGCCCTAGATGAAATAAAACTGCAAAGCCTGGATTGGGGGAGAGGAGGGACTCAACTTTTAACCTCTGACTGGAGCCCCCACTTCCTCCAATTCTAGTGTCATCTCCAACTACAGTATAAAATTCATAAATGTGGTAAAAAATCTGAAATTTAATGATTTAGAAAAGCTTATACCTGGTTCTGTTCCATTTGCTGTCCTGGTGCAAGAGTAGGCTGATGCTGTTAAAGCTCTAATGTGTATAATTCAATTGAACTGATACATAATGTGCCAAAAGTCATTCCTGTGACTGAACATTTCAGACTACTTTGTCCAAAAGTGCATAATCTCTGTTCAGCTTAAGTCAGTCAGTAAGAGTGAACAGTAATGTGACCTCAACTCTGCCAATCATCAGCTTTTTCACGTAACAATTGTAGGCTTTATAGCATCTTTTCCAGCTGACTTGATATTAGCTGTTGAGTTGTAAATAATTCTAGGTTTCTGTTCATGGTTGTGTTTATTCATGTAATATGTTTGGTTGCCAAAAAAAAGGTATTACTGGTGTGCTTCTGCAAGTAATTTAATTCAATAAATGATTCTTAGCTATTTCCAATCTATATTTCATCCCTTTAAAAATGAGGAAATGTGCTCAGGAAAACTAAGAAAGTGGTAAGCTCTGGTAGGAGTGACATAGGGAACAATTGTATGTAATAACTTCTTCACTTGAGCACTTGCTCAGATGATTAAAGAAAATAGGTGGGAGTAGCCAAATGGTTATCTCCAGTCTGATTTATATTACTTTTATACTAAATGTAAAAAATTCCGAGCTTACTATGTGGTGATATCAATTACCTGTCAGTATCATTTGTGCTCTAAAAGGGTGGGGGATGCCCGGAATCATAAAGTAGTGCTCCTGAAAGCAATGACTAAAGCAGTTTGGGTCAGTTTAATGCATGGTGCATGATTATTTTTTAATACAGTCCATGAGGTACAATATATAAATCTTAGTATCATTTCATGCTCTGTAAGCATAAACAACGACGGTTTTGTTTGTACTTGATTACCTATTTAAAATCATGCAAATGTAATGATATGCACAGTTATAAGAAAAATAAATATGAAATACTGCAATCATTGACAAGAAACTACAAAAGCATTATTTGCATCTCTATTTAAAAAGCTGTATTTATACTTACTTCGGATAACTTTGAGAGGATTTTCATTGCTCATTGGTACTAGCTATACATGGTAGTCATTCAATGAAAAAGACAACTGAAACATTATTCAGTTCTGGTTTGACACCATTAATAACATCTGGTTTATTTTTTCCAATCCTTTAGCCTTACACCTGAAATAGTCAGCACGCCTTCATCCCCAGAGGAGGAGGAGAAATCCATTCTTAATGCACCTGTTCTGATTGATGATTCCATGCCAGCAACTAAAATTCAAATTAGATTAGCAGATGGAAGCCGATTAATACAAAGATTTAATCAAACACACAGGTAAATTGATTCTGCATCAATGCAGGTAACCATAACTATTTCAATAAGTTTGTGTTTTGTCATTAAATGAATATCAGCAAGACAGCAAAAAGGGGAATAATACAGCTCCACTGGAATGTTACAGCTCTGTGTCATTTTCATAACATAGATGTACCGATAAATTGACTATCAAAGCAAAATTCTGTAATTGGAAACACAAGATATTTGATAACTGCGAAGTCGCAAAGTTTTATGACCAGTTATGTCCTGTGATTTGTAAGGACATGGTACGAGCCATAACTGTTCTCAGGGCAACTGAAATCTGGACAACCTCGCTATGTATTCATCCCAGCCCTGGGCCGTTCTTGGGAGGAGCCTGTGGCTGACTCAGATGACCTGTGAAGGCACTTTATTGCAAGGTGTTTTGGAGTATAGTCTGAATTGGAATATAGTCCACACTACAGGCAGAGAAATGCTTTGGCCCATAATCAAGAGCTCCAGCTTTCTACCTTGTCATACTTAAGACTATGACTAAACATGACATGGGTTGTAAGTGTAGACTACAGCCCATATGCAGAAAGGTATATGGACATAACATACTCATTTGTAATTCTGGCATGTAGGCTGGACATAATACTGAGAACCAACCTTTGGTTTGGATGGTCATCTCCTAGGAACTGGCAGCGTGTGAACTTGGTGGGTTTTTTAGATCTGTTAGTTTGCTGATTAGAGCTTGCCATCAGTTTTATTGACATTGTTGGGGCATTGCCACAAATGGTGTTGGCCGACCCCATTTATTTGCCTAAGAGGTTGTGTTAGTGCAAGGTTCTGCAAAGCTCTACTTTGCACTGCATGGCTGAGAGAACTTGGGGCAGAGAGCAGAGATTTGGGCAGTAGTTCCACTCATGCTTCACAGCAAGCAGGGTTCAAGCCAGCCCTGGTCTGAAATCTGCACCACTGTGTTAGAACACAGCTGAAACTGAGCTTGAATCCTGCCTTGGAGATGGTCTTAGCATGGACCCAATTCCATGTTAATATTGTTACATGGAGAGTTCACCTGTTTCCTTTTTTTCCTTCTGGCTCAGAATAAGGGCAGAGCCAATGTGCAGCTTTCTTCACCTGACAACATACACAGACCACAATGAGGCAATTTTAGCTGAGATGCCAATATGGAGCAATAAGTTCCCATGTTTTAGCAGACCTGATAGTTCGGATCCTTTCTTCACAGCACCTGCTGGAGAAGTGACTTAGATAAACAGTAGGGCTCATTGGGAGCCTCTGTAGCCATGATGTGTTTTCTTTTGCCTGCATGAAAGAATAGAAGTGGTAAACTTCCCAGTAACATCTGTAACCAAGGGTGTGTTGACAGAAGCTTATTTTAATCATTATTAACTTTCTCTTGGATATGGATCTCTTTAGTTATCCTTGCCATATGTATGATCAAAATCAGCTACTAAAGTGCACTGCTTGTGTTATAAGCCTTGAAGACTACAGTAAATCTATCTACTTATTAGTTAGGATAGATCTTCAAAGATTTGTTCTCAGCTTACTGTCTTAGGTGAGAAATCTCAAATTTCAGTTTTTTCTCTAAAATCTTACTTATTTTTCATCCATGTCTTACAAAACTAAATTGTTCTTGCTCTACTGTTGATGTGATTGTTTTATGAACTGTTGTTCAGAAATTCAGTGCCAAGTGAAAGTAGGGGAAACCTCTTGCTATTAATAATTCCTCTCTGGTTTCTCATCACTGTCACCATATATTTTAAGATTGCTCCTTCCATGAATAATTTAGCCTTTTTGGAATATACTAATTAATACTGAAATTTTTGACAGCTGGTGTGGAAATTACTTGACTTTCTATGCTAAGTATCAGTTTGCAATATACTTCTATGTTACAAATTTTAGTTCTGTTATTTGAGAAAACAAGCAACATTCATTTTAATTTTTCAGGTTTTGTATGCAAGAAGCAAAAAATTCTAGGCTACAACCATTAGTCATCTGGATCAAATGGAAATGTAAAATCAATAGGACATATTAAATGGTTTAGTCTGTTGGAAGGTTTTCTGTTCTCTGATCATCTTAACGTTCAGAGATTTATGTCAAAATGGAATCATGCATGGTTTTCATGTCCATATCCTTTCCACAGGATTAAGGATATTCGAGATTTCATTATCCAGTCCCGTCCAGCATTTGCAACAACTGATTTTGTTCTTGTGACTACCTTTCCAAATAAAGAGCTAACAGATGAAAGCCTGACACTACAAGAAGCAGATATTCTTAACACTGTGATTCTTCAGCAATTAAAGTAATCTTACAGTTGTTGGTACAATATAGGGAGCGTGCTGTATTGTCATACAATATGTTTCCAACAGATGAAAAAAAGGAAAGATCAGTGTCTTTTTATTCCCGCACTTTCACGGATCATATTTTTGGGTTTCATGTCTTCCAGCTATAGCATATCCGACTTTTTTATTTTAATTTCTCAACATTGTTCAACCTTTTTTCAGTGTTAAAATTAAACTTCCCCATGTTAGTATGTTTCAAACCACATCTTGTACTAAATGTGAAATGAGATACGACTTTATGACTCTTCATTATTCTAAGTGGGGGGGGGGGGGGAGAAGCGTTTTTCTGAAGGGGACAGAATCTTTCATACAGTTGGTAAGATTTGCACTATGGAAATGTTTTATGCTGCATTGACAAACAGCCATTTGAAAACTTAGCCTGTAGGTTATGTTTATCTTCCAAGCTGTATTAATATTAAGGTGTTCTGTTTAATAGGTTGACAGATAATTAATGCCCTAACATAATGTTTGTATATTCTGTTTGTAGTGTTTCATGGTGCAGTATAATATTTATATTCTAGTTTTTATGTAATTTACCCTGTATTGTTGCTCGTATGAGTGAATCAGTTCAGGAGATGCAAACCTCAGCCATTGCAGACTATAATAGATTGTTCTCATTTGTACTCTAGTTGTTCTGCTTGTGGTGAAAATAAGTATGAATTTTTTTCTTCTTGAAGTTAGAGGAACAGGAGAGACCACTGTCATCTGGAGAAATGCTGTGATTTACATTCATGAGAGTAGGCCTGTGGACACTTTGAACCTGAATATGCATTGAACCCTGTGCAGCTACATGATTCTTCACATGAACAGTTACTTAAATAACCCCAAACAGAAAACACCAAGGTGCACAAACACAGAACTTGTTTATGCTGTCACTTGCATGCACAAAAGTAGACACGTTAATTGGTCATGTATTTTTGACCTGAATTTCAGGCCTTTATATTTGGAATTTTGGCCAAAGGCATTTTGTAGTATTCAGTGGGGATTTGGTTGTGCAGCTTTCGCTATACTTGTTTGGAAGCTGTATAATTAAACCCCTTAATCTTTGAAATTATATATTTTTTCAAATAACTTGGCCCTACACTGCAGTATGCAGGTAGGAATCTTATGTTGTGGATAAACTGGCTGCTGTGCTTTAGTAATATGCAGTTTTATAGTATTTGTGGCTTTATATCAGATAAGTGGATCACACTCTGAAGGAGGGTAAATGGGCTGTATCTCTTGTAGCAGTATATGTGTTAAAAATGCTGTTTTCACTGATTATTTTATTCTGAAAATATCAATACTTATTTATTTATGCTAAGCTTATAATTGCTCAGTATATTTGATTAATCTTATATTTTTACCTCAAAGTAGATATTTGAGTAAATTTTAAACGTGCAATTGTATTTGAAGTATTTTGTTTTGTAATCTGAATATCTGCATGATTTTAATCATAATTCATTTCACGTGCTAAGTAATTAAAGTTTTAAGCTAAAAAGACCATAGGCAACACTTCTTGGTTTCTTCCGAATTTATGTTGTGATGAAGTGGCGATTGTGTTGCGTGCCAAATATGTAAGCCTAAACGGAAAGCAATGGATGCTCACTATGCTTATATTTTATATACTAACACTTCTCTCTATAAATGCAAGGCCAAAGGCAGTATTGTGATATCGATCTTGGGCAATCTGTGGTTTGGCCATATTTCAGTTCAGAATATAGGTAAAGTTAATTGCTTATTACTTCTGAAGACCATTATTTATTAAACACTGATGTATGAAGGACAGTGGTTAACTAAATTGTATTTTTTTCCTCTTACTGTGCCAAAAAACATAACTGCATATAATCACAATCTCTTTCTTTCAAATAACTGGTAAATTTTAGTGTTCAGTAGCAACTGACAGTAACTGGGGATCCCAGTAGTTGACATTATTTTGTCAAGCACTAAGAAAATGTATCAATGCTCATATTTAAATATTTCACTGCTTCTAAGTACTTTAAAACCTGTAGAATCTTCCGTCTCATAATTTTATTAACATTAAATGCTCACTCTTGTAGCTAAGATGTTGTCATTTTTGGCACAAAACAGTTCTTTGAATACAGACCTATGTGGATATGCGGTTAAGACTGGCTAAGGGAGAAGGGAGACTGAAACAAGGGAAAAGGAGCTTGGCAGAGGATGATGATTTTCCCCTCACAGCAAGACTGCTGAGCTTCTTGGGAATTCCTCTTAGTTTTCATGAAATACAGGTAATAATCCTGTTGCTTGCCCTTGTAGGCAGTTTATGAAAGGCTTAGGCTTCACCTCTGCTTGTATTTCCCAGAAATCCTTTATCACACAAGAGCCAAATAATCCAAAACTGAATGTTTTTTCTTAAGAAAATCTCTCTGGATCTGAATACTTGGGCTTTTTTTTTTTTTTGGACACTACTCCTATCATTGTAATCATTTATTCTGGGTAAACACAATCAGGCTTGTTAGTTTTTGTTTGGGTTTTTCTTTCAGCAGCACATTGAGTTGTTTGTAAACATTCTGCTTTAATCTGACTACTGGACACACTTGTACAATTAGCATATATTAACAGCTATATCATGCTGTTCTCTCTCTTTGGTGAAAATCTGTCCAATATTAAATGAACCAAGTAAGAGCGTGCAAGTACTCAGAGGTGCTATTACTGGCTCCCGTGCATAGTGCGTAGTTGCTTGCACTAAGCTAAAGCACCCATGACCTTTAAATTGTCTTATTCTGTGCAGGGAGAATAGACTGAGAGATGCACCTTCCCCTTGCTCATGCTGTTTAAGCCTGACAGGCCTCAGCGTAGGCATGTGCTGTTCTACAGGCAGATGAGACAGTGAGCTGCAAGAGTCTGGAATAATAAAAATTTAATTCATGGCACACCAAAAGCAGTAAGCTTGTGGTGTTTCTATGGGATGGATAGAGTTGGAATGCGTTCCTGGAGAGAAAGTAGGACTGGTACCATTTAGCTGCTCATCAATTATTTGAAAATAAACTGGAAATCCAAAGATTAATGCAATGAGAAACAACAGTAGGCAGTAACTGTGATGAACATTTAGTGAACTGTAGCAATCAGATCAACTGCATCCTTAATACAGCCAAATGCCAAGTTATGAATCTGGAACCAACTGTGAAAGACACTAATAGTCTGGAAAGCACTGGCCCTGGAAGGGAGTTGGATGACAGTAGGAAAATGATGCAGCAGAACTATTTACACCCCTTTGAGGCTTACAGAGTTGACTTTGTGACTGGGAGATGATGTGTATTTGTTATTGGTGAGTTTGATACTGTTTATGGTGCTGGTCCAGCTTTTGGAACTTTAGAGATGGGGCCAAAAAAATCAGTGGAAATGCTGAATTAAATATTTTATCTTAAAAGAGCTCAAAATGGGGAGCTTATCAGGCACAAAACAGAGAGATGAGGTGATTAAATGTGGGCAGTTACTTCACAGGTGGGGGAAAAGTATTGTTTCGTAGAGAAAAGTATAACAAGAATATAAAGCTTGTAAAAAGCTGGAAACTCAGTTCACGTATTTTCAAAGTGAAATTAAAACACATTTTTCAATAGTTGAACTACTGGAATGAACCAACCCTGAAAATCAACTTCTCTGTCTTCTGGTTTTTTGTTTAATCCTCATTGTTATGCTGGTTTTCTGTAAGATTTGTTTTAATTAAACCAAATTTATTTGGGTTTTGCTACTGAGACAACAAGGTAAAATAAGATAGCTTAGTTTTTGGACAGCAATTTACTTTGCCTTTGTCTAGTCATACTTACAATTAATAAATTCTACTGTATATTTCATATTTGAAGGCTGGAAATGTCAAGTACCTCACTGTGCATCTTCAATATTTTCATTACAGGCATTCCAAAAAAAGCCTGCTGA
>NW_009186307.1:16918-23711 GCF_000690835.1 Fulmarus glacialis
TTACAGACCAGAACTCACCTTTTACATTTCTTACTTGCAACTCTCCTCCTTTAGTAATGATCTTGTTCTGTCCATAATTGAAGAGCTCTGTGGCAGCACATCTGAATGTTAAAGGAAAGAAACGAAGTTTAAAAAGCTTTTCATCTAAAACCGAGAAGTGGGGAGGGTATCTCATTCTTATCTGTTTGCTGGGAGCTGTCTGCTCTTGAGTTAAATATGTGATCTATAAGCTATGTATTTGGGCTCTTTTTCTGGGGTATGAGAACATGTCTTGTTCCAAACTGCATTAAGGTAAACTGAGTGAGACATTTTTAACTGTGGAATTTAAAAAAAATTCCTTTAGGGGATTATTCTGGAAGAGCTACTATTTTACATTTATAAATCTACCTCAGTCCAAATTAATTTGGTGAGATCTTAGACCATTTAAATACTAATGAGCAAGTACTCCCAAATGGGAATACCAAGGAGACATTTTTCCTGTGTGATGTTTTTAGCTGAAGTTTGAATAGAAGGAATTACTTATGCAGGGCTGTGAAGTTATTTAGTTCATAGAATTCTTAGTGTCTTACTAGCTGATATAAAAATTTTGATTGTCTATTCTAGCAAAAAAAAAAAAAGAATTCGTAGTGTTTACTAGCTCTATCCTAAAAATTACCAAGTAATTGCACTTTTAGGACAAAATAAATTTTCTGATTTCCAAATTAAATTTTAATTTATTTTTTCATGGTAATAGCTGTCTACAGCATTTTGGACCAATGGAAGCCTCAGAATTTAGTGCCTGCATTGTGCAAACCCCGCACAAATGTTCCATTTCAGTGAATAGAATTCATTTCTGTTTATCTTGCAACTGTTCCTAATCAAGTTAAATTAAATCATCATTAATCAGACGTTCACAACGTAAATGTCCTTACAGTCTTCCATGCTGATTTAGTTAATCCATTTTAAATTAGATTTTACAATTAAAAATCTCTGCCTGAATGTGAAAATGTAAGTGCTAGTTTTTTGGAAAGTTTGCAGTTAATAGAGGAGAATTTAGATTATGTATTTATTTCTACTTGCATTTGAATTCTTCTTCTCTTAGCAAGCTGGTTCTTGTTAAAAGAAATTGAGAAATTTTCAATGGAGAAGACTTTGGCTCTGAATGCAGAATAGTGCTACCACTCTGTGTCCATGAATGAGTACCTTGATACATGTGAATACTTGTTTCCACTTTTTTATTTATCACTTTTTCATATTGGTTCGCTTGTTTTGAATATGTCACGTGTATTCTTTCAACTCTTTTAACTATAAAATTATATTCCTGCATATTTTTATTAATACAGTGCTAGTTCCCATAGCAGTCCCCAAATCCTGTAGTCTAAAAGGAATCATCGAAAGCAGAAGAGAGAGCATAAGTGGATATAGGCAAATGGTTATATTAAAATATTTTTCACTAAATGATTTGCTCCTGCTCTTATAGTCCAATAATTCTTTTGGTTTTCTAAGGAGTCTTCCTAAACACTATTTTTCCTGGAAACAGACACAGGTCTTAGACGCAGTTGGAATTGCTTGGTACCCTTGGTCACCATTCAAAATATTGTAAGCCAGGATTTGGTCTGAGTGAATGGTTCATCTGGAGAGATCAGACAATTAGACCTTAAAAGGATCTGCTCAGAGGAAAAAGTGAACATGAATCCCATCTTAAATCCCAAGACTGGGAAGGTTCAGATGTACCACTGAGTTGGATATGCATATTTAACGTTTATCTTTTCATCCACAAAAAGGGAAAGTGGCTGTTCTAACTTGATTTTAGTTGTTTTGAAGGTACTCTTCCCTGTGCTCTTTGTGAAAATGGTAAAAATAAACTGCAGTTGGCTTGCAAGGAGAGAGCTAACTCTTCCTGACCTTACTGTACTGCAAGCTCATTTTAAGATAGAGGCTAATAATCCACCTTGGTAGAATCAAAAATAAAACTCAAAGGCCTGGAAACATTCTAGATTTCAGCTAGACTTAACAGATAAGAATGGCATCAGTCACAACCCTTAATGGAGGACTAAGCCCTACTATTAGGGATATGCCTAAGGGAGATTCCCTGACCATTTCTATCTTGCCCATTGTACATTAACCAGGCTTGTCACATGGACAAGGGAAAATTGGAAATGAAAGATTCTTTGCAATGTGGTGATTTAAGGTGTTGATGTTAGCGGAGTCATTCTTACTTGACGAAAGGGTTAAATTTCAAAGGTGGTTTGTTTTTTTTTTTTTGAAAATGTAGTGCAATTCAGCTTCCAGGTTTCTGTCTGGATCTCCATGATCCATACTTCCCCCTCTCTAAAGCAATTACTTAAATGAATGGAGCTAAATGAACAGAGGAGAGGGGACAGGTGGATGCATCAGTCTGGCAAACCTGGAGGCAATTTGGGCCTCGGAGGCAGAACAACCACACTCGGCAAGTGTCGGCAGGAGAGGATCCTTGTTTAGTGGTGACCTGTAACACATCCCAGCTGCAATAGTCACTGTCTTTGAGAGGCTGTTAGCTGGATCAAAGCTGGTACTTGAGGCTGCTGAGCTTCTGACATCTGTTTTCCTTCATTCCTGACTATCTACTGGTGGTTGTCTCTGCTGGTCTTTCCTGTTCAGTAGAATAGCGCCTGCAGTATGTCAGTTCTTACAGACAATTGTTGTGGTTTGCAAGAGTCTGTTACAAAAGGCAGATTTCCCTCAATACCTTTCTTCATCCAGTTTCTTCAGCATAAGACCCCAAGACACACTAAACTAACACTTAACCTGAGTACATTAAGCAAGTTTGGATTGTCTTATCTTCTCACCATGTCACTTACAAACATTGCACTTGTCCTACTTCTATTTAACTGGTTTTAATACATGTGCCCCAAACAAAACAAATTACACCATCAAAATTTTGGTGTCTTCCCTGTATCCCTTCTGGTAAGCTTATGGTGCTGGCAGATAATTTCTGCCCAAGGACTCCAGCCCCGTGGAGTTCTCATGAGGACAGCTCTCCTTCCTCAGGTCCACACTTCACTATGACAAGAATTTATTTTTTATGATTATTATTATTATTATTATTATTTTTTGCTTCGTTTATTAGCAAATAAAGTTTGGTTAGTCATTGTGTATTCCAGGCCGCACAGAGTTCTCCAGTGTTTTGATGCTACACATTTAAATCTGACAATTCTTTGACACCCCTCCCAAGGAAATTTTAGTAATATATGAGGTTTACTTAGCTAATGTGTTTTATATTCCTGTTGTTGCAGAGCTCAGCCTTTGGAATAGAGTTCTGTCTGGTTTTTGTGGGTTTTTTGTAGTATCTCATGGCCCAAATGAAGAAAGAAAGCTTAGGTTGCACATATGATAAAGGTGTGGATCAGCAAATAAATGTGAGAAAACTAGAACCTTGAAAGGATTTTGGAAGAACTTTGATACTCCGTGTTTCTCCTCTAACCTGCACTGACCTCTTCCACACAGCAGTTCTTACCTGTTTTTTGCTCAGCTAAACATTCTCTCATATGTGTACAGAAAGTCTTTTTAAGTTCTGTATCAGAGGCTTGAGCCTGTAATGCTTAATGCCTGTCTTCCTAAGCAATTCCTTGGAGACTATTGGTCTGCCTGTAGGCACATGTGAGAATAATTAACTTTAGGTTTAATGCTCAGATCCTAAGCTTTTTGTGGCTGGTGCCATGTCTCTCAGTATGTCTGCCATTCCTAAGAATAGTGGCTGCCTAGTTCTAGTTGAAATCTTCATGCCCTACTGCAGTAAAACTTTGAAACAATAAAAAAAAATCAGTTTAATGACTATGTTATTGGTTTCTCCAATTCTAGCTCCTAGGACCTGAACAAATTCTAGCTCCTAGTGCCTTGACTGATACTGCAGTATCAGTCCCATGGATCTCCAAGTTGATGCATTGATGGATATAACCTGTAGCTTTGGTGTAGACAAAATGTATGGAAGAGAAAAATACTTGTTTTCTCTTTGTTTCTCTTTTGAAGTGGCAGTTTAGCTGAACCCATAAAAAGTCAGAACATGTCAACCTGGCAAGGTCTGTTTGCCTTAGTTGTCTGTATAGGCTTTATTACCCAATCGACTGCGCAAGCAAAGAAGGTAGAAGTGACCTGGAGTTAGTGATTTCCAAATAGCCTTTACTCATGGCCAAGGCCACCAACAAATACGCATTTGATTTTATGAGTTTTCTTAGAATAGTAGCATATGCAAGCTCAGATAGTGCTGCTGTCTTTGTACAAGCACAGTAACTAAGTATTTGTTAAATGCTGTTACAGTAGTGTGATATCTTTATTATGGAGAAAACTACATTTTGCTAATAGACTTAAGTCTGCTCTTAGATTAACAAATCAGTCTCTTTTCCATAGACTAATAATGTGATAGTCAATAATACGGTTTTTTGTAATATATTCAGAGGAACTTGAAATTTTGTGTAGTAGCAGTAGCATTGTTATAGAGAGCTTGTCTACAATTGTAAGGATATTTTAATTTCTGCAAGACAGGATAAAAAAATCTGTAACTATACTATCAGATAGGAAAAATCTATTTGGATTAGGATTTTATAGATGAAACCAAGCAGGGGTTGCCAAAGCTGCTGGTCTGATGAAATCAGACTAATCTTCAAGAATGAACTATAGTGTGGTTTGTTCAGGATGTGGTAAGTATTTTGTCTAAATTCCCTCAGTGAAATACGGATGTAGATTCTGCCAATAACTTGCACTTCATAACAAGAGGAAAGTGTTAGGCTTTAAAAAGAAGCCTGAGTATATTGGAGATTTGAAAGCCAGACTTGAATGTTAGTTAAGCAATTGAGAAGCAGCTGCTAGTATTAGTAGAGCCCAGTTTTCCTTTCTGGTTTGCCCTTACATAAAGCAGTTGATTACAAACACGATGCAAGTTGGTCATAGCAAATGATTAGGGGGAGATTTTTTTCTCCTTTCTTTATCTTATCATTCTGAGGGAGGAACAGATTGTATCAGGTATTTCTGCTAGAAAAGCTTCAACAGATGTGACAATAAAAGACACTGCTTTCTTACTCCAGTTATCATAGCACCTACAGAGCTTGCAGTCTACAATTCCCATGCAGGTAGCTGCCCTTCTTTCATAAATGTAATGTTTTTTTCTTGTATTCTTGCCTACTTGAGCACCTGTCACTGAAACTGAGGGGGTCTTCGACAACATATTTTCATTCTGTACTCTCAGGGTCTCATCTATTATGTGGCACCTCATCCATTTTATTTGGTCTTCTGCAGCTAATGCTTCTGCTTGAGTAATGAGTTGCTTGGGTGGCTAATTAGGCTGATCATGTAGCAGTTTCTTTTCTGCTGAAAAATTACTTTTTTGAGGATAGATGATAATAGTTTGTATCCCAAGGATTCGCCTTCTTTCTGAGAGCCAGATTTTTGTGCATGTTTAAGAAATCATTTGGAACACATGTATTAAAGTGGAAGAAAGGAAAACAACTCTTCTTTAACTCAGTAGTGGAAGATTGTCACATTTGATGCAAATGTCACTAATGGTTCTGCTTTCTACACTCTTTGCACTTCCTTTTTTTGCCATAGCTAAGTTAAATTTTTCGTATTAAAGACCTTGAATCTCTTTTGTGTTGCTTCTCTGTTGCCACTACTCTGAAGGTATTGGTATCTGGATGTTTCTCAGCCCTACTCTGGTCCTTTAATCTGTAGATAGAGTAAAAGGCAAGATTTGCACTGGAAGCATGAGCCTATTCCCTTACTCAGTGAGCTAAAATACGGTGAACACAGGGGATCTTTCTAGTGAAATACCATAGTGGATATAAGAAGTAAATGGTAACAACAAAGGACATTGGTTAGCATGAGAGGGGATGGTGGCTGGTTCTCACCGCAATACATTATTATGGACTTCTTTTTTCCCCATTGCTTTTCTGTCTTTTGCATGCTAGAACATTCCTCTCTCTTTCCTCACCATTTTTGACTAAGTGGACAATTATCACCTTTAACCTAAGTTCAGAGCACTTTGGCAGTATTGCCAACTCTCATAGTTTCATCCCAGTAATGGGATTTTAGCTGTCATTGCAGCTGATCTATCAACCCGTGCATATATTGCAACCTAGGGGAGAACTTCCCCTTTCTGTTGTTTCTTCTCTTATTTTTTTCTTGTTCCTCTGTTTCCTAAAGCAGAACAGTCAGACTGGATTGCTGCAGAAGTCAGCAGAAGTTTGTTCTTGTTCTGTGAGCCGATGGGGTTTTCTAGATGAGGAAGTTAAAAGGAAAACAAACAAACAAAAGCTCCAGCAGCAAAAAGTGACTCTGCTTATGAACCTCTTCCTATGAGCACTGCATCAGTTCCTTGAAGCTTTCCCTTCCCTGCTGCAGTACCAAGACTGGGATAAAAAAAGAGGGATAAATCATGGAATAATTTAGATTGAAAGCTACCTCTTGTTCATCTGTACCCTAGGGTTCTTTCACCCTACTCTCCTGACTTAGTAAGGGACAAACAGATCGTGTTGCATTTAAACCCATGGTAGTATAGGAAATCTGTGGAGTTGCAGGTGAGAAACATGGAGTACAAGGTAATGAATTAGGGTTCACCAAGGGCAAGTCTTGCCTGATGAACCTAGTGGCCTTCTATGATGGAGTGACTACATTGGTGGACAAGGGAAGAGCTATGGATGTCATCTATCTGGACTTCTGTAAGGCCTTTGACACGGTCTCCCACAACATCCTTCTCTCTTAATTGGAGAGATAAGGATTTGATGGGTGGACTGTTCAGTGGATAAGGTATTGGTTGGATGGCCACATCCAGAGAGTAGTGGTC